>NW_025935969.1:0-56251 GCF_000764305.2 Hyalella azteca | reverse complement strand
AGAATTAAAAGTATCATAACTAGGAAACCCCTCCTGGAAGGTAGGCCGTAGGCCTAAAATCCCACTTGGCTGTTCTTTCATTTAATATCCTGTGATAATTGAACTAGTTAAATTGAAAATTATCGCTCGTTTAGGGAGTGGCCTCTGATAATCTTTGGAAACTTTCAAGCCGATAAATACTTACTGAAATACGAGGCTATAAAATTAAATTTTAAAAACAAAAATAAAGAGTTTTCGAAACTTGGTTATGTTATTTCTGCACCAAGTGAAGCGGGTGTAAATGTACTACATTTATAGCTACGAGATTTTAGCCCACACCTTAACAAGAGTCAGACAATACTGTAACAATTCCGAATTTCTTGTCAATTAATGCATTCAAGTTGGTTTAACTCTTTCATATTCATTACGTGTTGCTCGTGGTTACAGTAGCCCTACTAAAGGTGCTCGGTTATGCGAACTCATGCCTCCCGGGCTCATATTTTCAATAAAAGTTAAGAGATCGTAAGTTCATCAGCCAATCATTGACGGCCTTTCAAACCAAATCCACCAATCATAGACAAGAAAATAGAGCGTAAGTACTTACGTTCACTTAGCAAGTTTTGATAGTATGGCCCAGGCCCCCTAAGAGTAAGCGTCAGCCGTGCGCGGTATTTTAATCTCACTCTTCATTGACTCCCAAGCATCAATGAAGGGCTTTCATCAACGCGTAATAAGTAACAGAAAATACACGAGAATGACTCGACGAGCTCAGTGAAGAGCAAGATGCGAAGTGACGGAATAGCTTGCAAGGCAGGCGGTTTACAAAGCTGGCAAAACTAAGAAAATTGCTACAAAAATTAGCTAAGATAATTTCTGAAGAATAATAAATAAGATGGAGTTAAAATTAAAAAAGTATTAATTAAAATAAGATATACGCCATGCTGCACCTGCGTTGGTTTACCGATATAACAAAATTCTATACTATATATTTGCCTTCAACACCAACGCCTGGTCATGAATATTTCCCTCACATTTTTTCTGTTACTTGTCAACATTTTATCGTACGATCACGATCGATTTGCCTTACTTTATTACTTGTCAGTCTTACAGCCGCGAAAGACAAAGACGAACTTCATTTGATAGAGAGAACATATGGAGCAGTAATAGAATCAATACGAAGAATTTAGCTTTTTAAATCTGACCGTGGGGGCGAGATGGCATCTAAAATAAGTTTACTAGACCACACCAATAAAGGAAAAATATAACTCAGTACTAACTAGTGTTACTAACTACTAACTCAGTGAGTGACAGAGAGCGCATTTCTCGTCGACGAAAATGTGGAGTCACGGACAGACGACAGACAGACAGACAGACGGACGGACAGACAGACGGACGGACATGGCGAGCACAATCGTGCATTTTTTTCCATAAATGAGAAAATGCGCTAAAAATGTCATGAAACCGCGAGAATTGCAAGGTCCTAAGAGGGCACTGGCAAGATAATGGCCCACATTGCCTACAGATCTGGTACCCGCGAAGTTTGGCAATGACAAGAGGAAGCTTTGATGGAACACTTCACTTGGTTCCTGACGAGTCGAGCGACTGGAGTTTGCTCTCGATGCAAACTTGGTGCGGCACAAGGCAGTTGCACGTGTGACTTGCGCAGATGCTGCGAGGTTAAGTTCCGTGCAATATTGAGCGTCAGATGAGTTCCATGAACGAATAAACAATTTCAGATGCAAATTTTAGGATAAAAAATATATTTATTCTCTATGTTCAGGATTAATTGACAATTGATTAGAATTCTCTTTGAGTAATTCTCTGATTATTCTCTTTGTTCACAATTAATTGGCAATTGATTAGAACTAAGAGCAAGTATTTAGAAATATTTTTTTTAAACACATAACACCATCTAGTGTAATTTTACAAGGTGTAAAGTGGAAAATCTGTTGTGTGTGTGAGCCCTTCTTTAAAATCAATGAATGTTGAAACGAGGCAATCTTCCGCTGCTT
Source organism: Hyalella azteca (assembly GCF_000764305.2). Taxonomy (NCBI): domain Eukaryota; kingdom Metazoa; phylum Arthropoda; class Malacostraca; order Amphipoda; family Hyalellidae; genus Hyalella; species Hyalella azteca. The sequence continues at coordinate 54,260 of NW_025935969.1, read as the reverse complement.
ATTCATATACATGTAATTTTCACAAAAATATTAGTCAAAATTACCTACACAAAAATTTGAAATTAATACGTAATTAGATTCAACGCATCTCCACTAGATGAATCAATACGGGAGTTTGATTTTAAAAGTTGCGGATATATTACAGTTATATGACATTTTACTAAATTTTTTGCGTTAGTGCCGTACAAAGATAAACTCGAAATTAGTCAGCTTTTGATGCAGCCATTAACAGGATAGCAACCTGCTCTGAGTAGGAGCAAAACTTTGGTTTCGGTGAAATTAGTAATTATTCAACGACATTAAAAAACATAGATTTGTGTTAGCGACAAGGCCGTTGTAATAGATTCCTATAATTTTTCTAAGCGTGTAGATTTAGTTGAGTATTGCGATTGAAGTAAATGTCGTTGGTCCAAGGGACAATGGATGAAAGAAGTTATTAGAAGTGTAAGTTCGTTACGTCGTCTGGACAACTAACGAACTTGAAACTCGGGACAAAAGTCCTGCGTACGATGGAAGCGAACCAATAAACGCGGCGTGTACAGCAAAAGTTCAGACTTATTGGACGTTCGGACACATCCGTATCGTTTTCATGCTGCCCTCCGAAGGTATTTCTTTCAGTATAAATACCATAACAAGTAATTGCAAATGGCTGCAACGTGATAGAAAAAATATAACTCAGTTCTCACTGCAGTGAGTGACAGAGAGCGCATTTTCTCGTCGACGAAAACGTGAAGTCACGGACGGACAGACAGACAGACGGACGGACATGGTGAGCACAATAGTGCATTTTTTTCCATAAATGAGAAAATGCGCTAAAAAGAAAAGTTATTACCGAGCTAATGTTTATTTTCGAAAATTAATTAGAATCATTTCATCTGTAAGCAAACCAGCATGTAAGGCAATAGAACAAACGGAAAGGTCATACTTTCAGCTTTGTACATATTTTATACACGTCTCAAAATTGGTTAATATTCATTGAGAATTTACATAAAAAAATTAAAAAAAATCTTTTATCATAAAATGATTATCTGGAAACAGCTAATTTTTGGTGCCACATTAATTTAAGACATCTTTAATTGGACAGCTGAACGCAAGGCTCAATTTTAGGTCCGAAGTAAGTGCGCAGGTGTAGGGTGAATTACAAACTGTTTAGCTGGTCGGACTAAAACTTCTGCATTCTTGGTACTGTCATTTGCACCCGATGAGTAAACTAAAAAGGGATTTGAACCCCGAGTCCCCTCACCCAACTTGGATAGTCAATTGGCTGTCAAGCGGAAAGTAAACATCTCGTTTATAGAAGTAGCCTAATGAAAATAGCAGAATTACTGGAACAAATCGAATCTCTCCCTGATCGACTTCCAGCAGGAAATTCCGTCAGTCGCTAGTCACCAGACCGAACGAGTGATGCAGATCCCATTAAAATTACTGAAAAATAGAAACTCGCTTTAATTAATCCCATGAAAATTTAGATGGAACTGCGGATAAATTGTGCGTGAATTTTGCGATATGGGAAATACTGGACGCTTAACACAGCGTTTGCAGATAATGAGATGAGCGAATTGAGCGTTTTAAACTTAATTAATTTATACGAACGTTATTATATAGCAGAAAAAATGTAGTTTAACCTCAAGCGATGATGTGAAAGATACACTCCATGGGAAAGATTTAAAATAATTTGTAGCTTGTCAATAAGGAATCCTTGCGGGCGTAAGAAAAATGTGGAGATGATTGAAAATTCCCTTAAAAATTGTGAAGCATAAATCAATTACGATTGTAATATTTCCGCTCAGATTAAAACAGAACTCATTACTTCTTGACCACAACTTCCCTTGCGCTTTAAAGAATTCCAGTAAGAACCTACCCAAATTCTAAAGATTCCGAGATTTTTCACGTCTGCGATTATATTAGGAGTTTTTGACGAAGCCTGAGACAGTTTAAAGCAACGGTAACTTCGAAGCTGACCCAATTAAGTAGTTTTGCTGAAGAACTTAGAGAAGTTAATCGGAGTGTCGCATGTTGCTCCACCTGAGGCCTGGCATGGCAGGACTCCAAGGAGGACTTGGTAGGAAATCCTGGAGCCTTCGCTAGGGACTTGTAAGCAGCTGGTGTCATAAACTAGCTCAACTCAAGCTAAAAAATTAGATCAGTACGCACTGCAGTGAGTGACAGACAGCGCATTTTCTCGATCGGACAAAGTACAACAAAAATATAACTCAGTACTCACTGCAGTGAGTAAAAGAGAGCGCATTTTCTCGTCCATCCGTGACGTGAAATCACGGACGGATAGTCACGGACGGATGGACATGACGAGCACAATAGCGCCTTTTTTCCATAAATAAGAGAATGCGCTAAAAAGGACTTTACTGCTTTACTTTCACTCAAGCATGTAATTCATTTTTGTATACCTGAACCTAACAGGGATAGGCCCTTGTGATACTGGACTCCATACAACAAATCACTGATTTTAGGTTAAACAATATTATGGCGGTGGTACAATAGAATAATAGAATTTATTAATTAAATAATACGGCGATGGTACAATGGAAGCTGATTTTGGTTAATTGCTTCTTCTATTATTAATAAGACTTAATGCTTAATCATTTATTATAATGGAGGCAATTGTGGGTAGTGACAATCCCCTACTCATGTATTGCGAGCCTAATTCATCTAAATAAATTCTTGTAAAACCCATAAGTTTACGTGACTATGAATTAACAACAAAATGATGGCAAATCGCACCCTGCAAAACTTATTTAATTCGGAGCGAGTTCTTACAATAAAGACGAGCAAGTCTAAACTTCCTAGGATTAGATAACCCATAAGATTTAAACATTTTTTTTGTCCTTTTTGCGACGATATTCACAAGGTGAAAAGCAATCGCCGTTTGTGACACAATAATAAGTTGCTTCATTAATGATATTCAAACTAAAATCTTGCGGGTTCAAAAAATGATCGTACATACAAGCGGTAAAGATGCAATAAGGTATATTAGACCCATTTTTCATCGAGACGACAATGAAACTGCAAACATCTTACTCCAAATAAGGTGTTTGTTGGAAAGCGATTTCTTAGGAAATGTTGTCCTGGAATGACAAACAGAACATGACAACTGAACAGACTATTCGTGATTTGAACACAAATCTGTACAGACTATACGTGATTTGAACGCATCACTGAACAGACTATACGTGATTTGAACACAACCCTGAACAGACTATACGTGATTTGAACACAANAACCCTGAACAGATTATACGTGATTTGATCGCAACCCTGAACAGATTATACGTGATTTGATCGCAACCCTGAACAGACTATACGTGATCACTCTTAAGTGATCTTAGGAGTGATTAAGCTATAATATAGTTAGTTATATAATTACGTCGAACTAGATCTATCAAAAGGTCTACAATGGACTTGAGCTCCACAAGCATAACTATGTAATGATTTCACACAATCAAAGGGTCTCAATTCCTGAAATTTTTAGTTATAATTCCATTAACAAAGCCAGAAATTGATTTAATTTTGTTAGCATGCAGCTATGAGTGCAGGGTCTAGTACTTTCAAGAGCATGACAATGTTCAGAGGTTGAAAACTGAGTCTGAAATCGTAAAATATACAGGATAGGGTCTAACATATGTTCTAGGTCGCTGGTTGGGTACACTTTGAAATAACATTGTGACGCACGCTTGACGTAAGCGTGTCGTAGAATTAAAGTTGACTAGCCAGTTATAGGTGCGTGATTAATGTTTACTAATGTAATATTACCTAAATGTGTGTATGTGTATACTAATGCAATCAATGAAATAATGTGTATAGAAGAGATAAATTATATTATGAATCGTTCAGCATGCCCCGGCAAACTAATTTAGGCAAAACAAAATGATCAATAATCATTTGTACAATAAAAAAAATACCAACCTGAGGTTGAGAGGCCGAGTGTGGTGGATACTTTTTGAATGAAGAATAATTGGAGGAAGGTAGAGGAAATCTGTTTGAGAGCTAAGAATTAAGTCGGAAAGGAAAAATATTGAGACTTAATGTAAATTGAAATATAGACTTAAGGCAAAACTTTAATTTTTCAGTAATTTTAACGGTAAAAAATAGACCGCACTTTTAGAAGGAATAACACCAAATAGTAATAAATTCATTTGATTTGATTAAATTGAAGCATTAAATTTGAATTGAATGAATTTGAATCATTTTAATTCTTTTGAAATTGTAAGCCTTAAATTAGGTTCAACTTTCCACATATTTAATGAATGAATTTTATATAAAATAATAATAATAAACAAATTGAAATTCATACGGCATTTATTCAAGCAAAGGAAAAGAGAAACAGGGTTATAGAAAATTAATAGAAATATTTAGGCGTTGCTGCATGTAGGTCAGTTGCCACATTGTTTCTTTTCTATGAACGTTCGAGTGTCTGAATAATGGTTACAAAATTTTGTACTGATGCACCAACACGGATAAACTTAGGTTTTCAGTTCTTCTCGTCCGTTTCGAACTCAGCCCCTGCTTCGAACATTTACTTATTCTTAGTGCGTATTTAGTGATGCGGATTTAAGAAATGCTTATTCAATAATAAATCTCATGAAGAAAATCTATACTACATTCAAATGGGCGGTGAGGAAGGATAAATCTCTCATAACTATTTAGGATTGTTAATAGTATGTTCTTGGAAGGCACCTACGTTAAGCATAAAGTAAAATAAATACGCACAAATTTAGCCCCGTTGTGAAGTAGGTAGGAAATAAGATTTTTTTATCAATTGAATGCAAGTTGCGGTATACATAAAATTAGATTTAATTTTTACTTATCTAGCTAACATTTATTAGTGATGTATAACCAAATTTTAGATGTAGCCCCTATCAGATAGGCATTGAAAATGAACTCTAGAATTCCCACCTGTATTCTTCATTATAGGTTTTTATCATGAATCTCTTTCAAGTAACGACTTGAAATTGTAAAAATTTTAATTTTTCAATTAACTTTGAGTATTTTTGGCTAAAATGAAATTCTACATCTTTTTCAATTCCTCGTGATTCAGTCACTACAACAAAATTTCAGGTCGTTATAATATCCGAATATGGTTTGCATTGTGGACGTAAGCAACAAACATTCCATATTATTTCAGCGCCATGCTTCAAATAAGACACAAACTGTCACAAATATATAACTGTACTATAACTTCAAATAAGACAGTCACAAATATATAACTGTACTATAACTTCAAATAAGACAGTCACAAATATATAACTGTACTATAACTTCAAATAAGACTGTTACTTCAAATATAAGTGTCAGAAAAATATTATAGACAAGAAGGCAAGCCTGGTGCTGCTCGAGATAATCTTTGAGATTTGGAAACACATCATCAAGTTCTTGTCACAGTATACAATAAAAACTTACTTAATAATAATTTCACTGGAAAATGACGCATTCAAAGCCTCATTAACTCATTTTAGCTCCCATTCAATCTCCGTTCATAAATTTGTACGGAACGCCCTTTCTTAAAGAACTTAAAGTTTACAAAATTGAAACTGCACCTAACTTTGAATTGAAACCTAACCTAACTTAATAAACCCATGTTTTACAATAAACCTTCTCATTGCTTTTATGAAGGAGCAAATGTCTTTATTCCCATGAACACTATTCTGAATCAGAATAATTCCGATAAATATTTAAGATCCTTGATATCGTTATAATTGCGAAAAAGTAATATGACAAGGAAATAATAGCGCAAAAGACAACGCATAACTGCATTTATTTTCAGCAGCAAAACACGACGTTGGCTTGAGGGAAGAAAGTCCCCTCATGACGGATGTTTTAGTCGAACTTTCTCTCCACAATTCCCGCAAAAAATGAACGTAGCATTAAGATAATTTATGGAGAAAATATTTCAAACCGCGCCGAAGTTTTGCTCTGCTTAGATTTACTACGTGCTTTCGTGTCTGTGCTGCTTAGAAAACAAATGAAGAGATGAACGGCCTCTTCAAAGAATAAATTATGGCTTCAGAGGCAAATTATTTCAGGGATAAGAGGTGGGCATGAAGAAATATCTAACAAAATCGAGCCTCAAACATATCGTCCAGAGACTGAACGAGTTTCACTGAAGTTGGCGTGAAACAAGCTAAAATCAGTTTTACTATCACTGGAATGAACTTCATGTAAGGTATGAATTTACAGAAGCAGAGGAGTTTACATTTGTAAGCGATTATCTACTGCAGATGAAATAAATGAATCTGATCAATGATAGAAGCAAATAAAACAAAATGATTCCAAGCAAAAGTTCCAAGCAAATAGAACCATCGAATGAATGCAATGAGTCTCAAATAAGTGAAACAACGGTATACAAGGCAGAGAAATTGTCATCTAAGACGCTTTTGATTGACGGCCAAATTACCAAGTGAGCGGTTTGGACTTCGATGCTGGGACGCAGTGACCAAGAACTGGAACGGATCATTAGATTGAGGGTGGCTGATATTCGGACTGCTTACTGAATGTCTTGAATTACAATAGTAGATATAACAATGACGCACATATAATTACCGTAAAAACTATATAAATGATATTTTAGATCATCCAAAGAACCACAACAAGTCAAAACACTAAGGGGCCGGAAAACCCCTGCGGATCAGACTGGACCGGAAGAGATCCTGACGGATGACCACCTGATCTGGATTGCTGGCAGAGAGATCTCCATGTCTCCGTCCACGAGGAGAACAGAAATAGCAAGGCTTTGTATGAGTCACTTAGAAGCCATGAAACAAATATCTCGCTTGTGCAGCCAAGTGAGATTTATTGTTTGGTTGGATTATTGTGAGAGACGTAAATACGAACACGTACTGGGGGATGGATTTAAGTGTCCTTGTGTGGGGTTGAGTACATAAGCGAAAGTACATGTTGTGTATTTCTTGTAAGAAACACGTGGAATTTCAATATCACTTGCGACCAGACCTTTTTCAAATTGAGCACATTCAGCCATTATCGGAAGCCGAAAAATATTAGGTGAGTGAATTCATAAATATCAGTAATAATGCGATTTAGTAAGAAGCAAGTTCAGTTACAGTTCTAACATTCAATGGCCATTTCGACATTGATTAAGAAGCTGATTAACATGGCAGCTCATAAGAGCTTTTCGTTTTACTACAGCACTACAAGCAACGTCTGGAACACTAACGGAACGACAGACAATCGCACCTTCCAATAACCTCTGGAAGGGCGTCGGCAATTCAATTGCCAAAAATGAGGTTGGACGAACAAATTTCCTCTTTAACTCAATGGGCAAGCTATTGTTGACGTGGCCCAAGCTGTTCCCGTAACTTGCACTGGATTCAGGTTAGTTTGTGTTAGTGAGGCTAATGGAAAGGGGCTTGTCATTGGCCAACTGATAAATGAAGTGAAGAGTAATTGGCAGCTGCAGGGAGGCTAATAAATGGTGTTAGAACCCCAGTGGCGCGGAGGGAAAAACCCTCTTAAGAACACTCTAAAGCCATAAGAAAAACGTAGGGCGTACTTGGAAATAAAAGCCATATTGTGAAGGGGGCCTTTATGCGTAGGTAGCTACACATAAACGTGGCACAAGCTGCAGTTTATTGTGCGAGTAAGTAATGCGTAATTAATCCGATGTCGTTAACTGTAACTGCTGCTATCCGATGTGCGTGTCGGTAACTTCATTGTTCTGCCTATATGTATATTGAGTGCAAACCAGCCGAGAGAAAACCTTGAAAATTTCTTTATTCGGAAAATGAAGCGAAATGAGTCAAGTCACTAGTGTCAATAACGTCTAGTATTGAATTTTAAGCGTTGTTTGACGAAACACATGTCGTGTTGATAAGGTAATTAACTAAGTCAATTACCGGACGGTCACTTACTGGGTCCTTGGATGGTCACGTAGGAAAATAAAAAAAAATTATGAAAATTTTGTTGATACGAAATTTCGTAAAATAATTTAGTCATTGAAGACACAATTTCAAAAATAATTTAGAATTTTTTACGTTTATGCAAACTGAATATGAAATTGATAAATTCAATTTTCGAATCAATGAGAATGTACGGAGGTTTCAACGGAATTCTTTAAGACATTGAGTATTAAAATAGGTAATGAATATTGGCATGTTTCTATAGAAATAATTTTGATACCTTACCAAGACACAAGATATATTGTAAAGCACGCGACCGATAAAAACTATGCGGAATATCCAAAAATCTGAAGAACACGGAAGTCTCAAATGATTGTAATTTGTGCATTTAAATACTACCCGGTAGTATGCCATGAACATAAACCTTGGCTTAGAACCCTTGTAGAATTATTTAACAAGTGAACTAATCAAAATGAATATTAGTTCTGAAGAAACGTGACGTCTTCACCACACGGAACATCACACTGACGCATGACCAAAGCAAAGCTGTGATCTCAGCACGAGTGCTTATCAAGATATCCCGTCACTGTTGGCAAGACAAGCCTACCTGTGATTCTGATAAGAGACCGACTTGATTTCATGCTGTAGGTGCCGACAAATGCTTTCCCGGGAAATATGACGTTCTTAGAAAAGTTGTAAATCAGTCAGAGGTACTTCACAATGGAGGAGTTATTTATATTTTGATAACTTATATCAAAATATAACTATATTTATATAACTATAATTTAACTAACATAAATTATTTAATTTGAAAATTTAGCTGATGTATAGAATATTTGATAGATTTTATTTGACTTTGCACAGGACTTAACAATGTTTCTAATAAGCTCTAGTATCAGTTTTTAAAAGTTCTTATTTGATTTATAAGTTTCTCAATTACGTTTGCGTTTAGCGTAGAGCGATTTTTGCTTAAATAATTGAAACAAACAAAGAAACTTCCATTCAGCATGAATCAAGCAATTTCTTACTAATAATTCGTGCTTTTACAAAATCATATTCTTCACTCAAGTCTGTTGCTTACAAACGCACAACTCACTCATAAGCCGACAATAATTGCTACCAATTTTCAATCCTGATTTTTAAATAGCAACTTTTACCATTTACCAGTTTAAGCTTTAAACAATTCACTTCGTTGGACATCCGAATTTGCTAAATCTATTGAACGTTTTCCTTGACATTTTCTGAATCACCTTTTCATTTAACTGGACATAAAAAGCTGCGATAAAGTAATAAGGAAGATACAAAAGCAAACGAAATATATAAATAGCATCTAGTAAATACCGAAGTAAGATGAATGCGCTATAATGTGTGATAAAATCATTGCAATCCACCAGAAGAATTCCAACAATTGTGCGGCAAAACTAATCTCAACCGTTCAATAAAAATATTTCATGTTGAAATAATTCTCTAATAAAGCACATTTTACCGATCGATAATTGGTAGTGTCAAAAATCGAACTGGCTTGACTGTCGCTCGACGTGTGGTTGACAGACTCTCAAGACCAGCTCCGTTATCGCTCTCGGCAGCACTGATAACGTTGATCAGAACAAAACTAATAATCTCAGCCATCAATCTTCCGACACTTGAACGGGTGACGAATCGCGGTCACCAAAACTGTACATAGATTATTTCTTATATACTGAAAATTTAAGTTGCTTCAGAGCTGACTAATCACATAGTTCATGATGTGCACAGCAATTTTAAATATAGTCTGCGGATTGATTAGCAGACAAGTTTTCAAGTAAGTCATCATAGTCTATTAATTGACCAAAAATTCAATGAATAAAAAGGCTAAAGTTCGTTGTAATAAGACTAAAATAATAGTTATTGAAATTCTCCCTCAAAGTGAAAAGTTTTAAGATTAAGAGACTGATACCACTTTCAAGTTAATTTCAGGAGCGAATTAAAATGCTTGTCCCTGTCGCATGGTTTATAAATTAATTAAAATATTACTGAAAACGGTTCCATTTATCCTAATTACCTAATTTCTAAAGCCTCGTAATTTCAATAACAAACATTACTCGATCTTAAGGCGAACAATAATACCGTCTCATGACATACAATTCATTAATTTATTACAAAACTTGAAAATCATGCAGAATACGTATTCTAAATGGACAAAAAATTGTTAAAAAATACTCCCTTATCACGATCTAACATTGCATACATTGCCTAAAATTAACAAGGAAAGTATGAATTCTTTTCCCATGCGCCATGTTTATGTTAGAAGAACGCCAACTGCAAAAATAGCTTTAGTCTGCTAATTTTTTACGCTGATTTATGGAGAACATACTTTTCTGTAAGGCATAAAAATTGCGTCAAAATGCAAGCATGTGCACGATTAATGTTCTGAAAAGGGTGGTCAAGCTTTAGAGGTTAGTTCTAATTTTATATATTGCATTAAATGAATTCCGAATTTATTCAGTTGACCAAATGAGTTGATATAAAGTATGTAATTTATGAGAGTTGAAAGAAAGTATGTGAGTTGAAAGAAAGTATGTGAGTTCTAAGAAAGTATATGTAATTTTATTTTGATGGAGAGTTTTCCTTTCAAAGATGTTGGACTAGCAACAATCTTGGACGCTTTGGTAGGTCTAACTTGTCGGCCTGGTAGCCAAGCCAGCCAAGATGCTCAACTTTACGAAACTTTCCTCACCAAACTATTAATTTAAACCTGAAAGTGAAAGTGAAAGAGAAGGACACACACTGACACGTGTAAACGTGACACGTGTAAAGTGCGAGAGAAGGACACCCACTGACATGTGTAAACGTGGCCTGTGTAAAGTGCAAGAGAATGACACCCATTGACACGTGTAAACGTGACACGTGTAAAGTGGAAGAGAAAGACACACACTGACACGTGTAAATGACAGGAACATGGGCAAAGGATAATAAATTAGAGGGAAACGAATGCAGCGATGAAGGAACGAGGGAAAGTCCTCGAGTTGAGTTCACGATAATAAAAGATAACCAATATAGAGACAGAGAACTAGAGAGGTTATGATGTGCTGTAAGATGAAATGAAATAAATATTTCCAGAAGAATGGTCCAGATAAGAAAAAAATTCAATATTTTAAACATACGGTAACGATGATAGGAGTTCATTAATTTTAGGCGTGTAGTATTTTTCTTCTTATCCCTTTTTAGTTTATTATTAGCATATAAATTCTGTATGGATTATTTCTTGAGGTTTACCAAACCTCAACTAACCTCAAACCAAACGTTGTACTAAAATTATGATGAATTATTAAATCATTGGAAATTAATGATCTGCAATCACGCATTACGAGTATCGAGGAACATAGGATTACCGTCCAGTATTTGTCATGTCACCTCTGCATTGGATCTTAATATTGGCCATGTGGTTGGCTGATGGCCTCCAAACTGATTAGCAGCCGCGATAACGCGCACGCATTGGCAGCAGCAAGCACGCAAAAGGACATATTGTCTTAATAATATTAATGGAAAAATTATGGTGCTTTGTCATTATTTTATGTTACGTGTGGCGATATGTATAAAGTTCATGAATAAATTCATCATGAATAAATAATTACAATTATCTAGTTCCATAGTCGTGCTAGAATTTAAAGAAATCTGAGCATTTCGGAAGTCCAAAATTTGTGACATTTCGGAAGTCATAAATGTAAAAGCTGATTGTGTTATAAGGTTTTTATTTTTTCCAATAGAATTCCAAATGCCTAGCACGGAAGAACACAGTATTTTAGAATTATTCCGCATACCGACAATTATATTATCGACACTTTTGACGCAGTATGTAAAAAGAAACCTGATAAGTAAACGCAGCTACTTGCAAAGGATTACTTGTTACGACCATGCATATACGTCATAAAACTGATGCTAATAATTTCCATGCAAAGAGCACTTACTGAAAATAAATTAGAAATGTAGATCGAATTCTAAATATTTTTAAATGTGTCTGTATTATAAAATAATTATTTTTATTTGTTAGCTTTTCAATATAGAGATTAAGAAAATTTGTGCAACATAGTAAATTTAATCGAAAGAATAACGTAATTTAATCGAAATAATCTCGTAAATCGAATTGATTTTTTGAGAAAGTTTTTCCTCAATATAGCCGCTCCTTGCACGTCACATCGCACATTCTGGTGATATTACATATTTTTTTTGCTCCAGAAAACACTTCTCGATATAAATTATTGTTACATGACAGCCTTGGCAGCGTGCAATTTCCCACTTTGTTTTCAGATAAAAAGTAAGGACCTTTCTTGTTAATTTCTATTCTCTGTTGAGCTTCAATACTCCACAAACCTCAGTCCAGTTTTTCCCGAGATCTCAAAAAAAAAAACTCGAAGCCTGCCAACACGAATGGCCATCAGAAAAAGAGCAGTACAATACAAGAAAATCTTAAGAAAAAGAACTGTTCGACGCAGCAGGTAATTGAAGGACCCTTTTACCTCGATGATTCAGGATGAGCATCTACAATACAAGAAGAAGAAATCAATTGAACGGGAATGCTTCTTGCTGGTAGTTTGAGCTCGAGCTTGTGTTACGCCTTTCATTCTTCGATGTTTCTATCGAACAAAGGCATGTGGGTCGAGAAACACTCGTACGTATTGAACATTATTACAGAGATAAAGTTATATTTATTTTATGATTTGCTTGAATTCCAGAAAATCAGTTAATGAAGGGACGCAAAATATGTTGCTTTGTTGAGTGTTAGGATGTGAATTTGCATCGAGTTGCAAAATCAGGAGATAACGAATCAAAGAATGAAATAAGATTTTCCAGCTCTGCTCAAGCTGAATATGATTAATAATTTGACGAAATGTTCTTTCAAAATGAGTGTCCTGAATTTAAATTAATGTTAACGCTGTTAAAGGATGTTGCTTGTCAGTTTACTTAACTATTGCACATCAATAGGAAGGTTTCATGGACTATTATGAAGAAAAAGGATGATGGGTGAGTTTCTAATTTTTGCTTTAGGCAGGCACTCTTTACAAGATCTTATATTGAGGATACACTGTCGGCTCTTCAGATCAATATTCCTAGAGATTTTTATAGATGTAGCATCGTGCCTGTAATGTTCTCCGCTGCATTCCTTTATTATTTAGATTGTTTTTTTTGCTAGACACTACACTGAGGTTTTCATTTCAACACGGAGTGAGGTCTGCTTCTCAGTGAGCCAGTCAGTATCGTCCTCGTAAACTACTCATTCCTTCAACCTGAAGATATTCGCGAACACTAACTTAATATTATTTGATGGCGAATAATTATAGCTCTAATAAAAAATTGATTTAAATCAAAAATGGGCCTGAAATTGGCCAGTAATTTTATTGATGTTTACATTCTTTTACTAAACAAATTAAATAATGGAAAATATTAAGAATACTCGAAGAAAACTGAAATGGATTACATTTGCCAAGCTCTACGGTGAATGCTGTTAAGATTCAAGAATCCATTACAACCGCATTTCATAGTCGACTTCCTATAAAATCTCAAAACACAAAAAAATCTAAGCAGGTAACTTACGATATGCAATATATTGCGAATATAATGATAAAAAACATTCAATGATATACAGGTTAAAAATTTTTCGGAAAAAATACCCAAACTTCCTCATACTTTTTAAAAATTCAAACCGGATGAAATTACACACGAACTTTTGAAACCCTCCTCGAGATTGAACTTCGTCGGCACATCTCGCAAAATTAAATTAATTTCTTAACTTTATCTGAGGCTTCATCATCCAGCGTAGCCACATAATTCATGATGAACAATCCTGCTTTGATGTACACTATAACCGTCCCTCTCCCGCGCCTCAAATTTGGACAAAGAATTTCGACAAAGAAAAAAAATCGCATTTAACTGATGCGTTGGTCCACGTGAAACATTGTTATAATTGGACTTATCGTCGGAGCTAAAAAATTTTATCCACCCTGAAAATATTTTTCTGTGAAAATATGTCTTCCCGAGGAATATGTCAAACTGTTCAAAATGTCAACTGACAATGTCGGCAACAATTCATGCAAGCTGAATCTACGCCCGACGCAAGAAAGCTACAGGAATCGTGCTTTAAAACAACATCGATCACGTTTTGATGGCATTGAAGTAATTCATAATTCACATTTCGTGCAGCGTCATGTAATTGATAGGAATTCCGTTATAAGCGTCCAGCGATAGTTCAGCTATAATTCAAATAAAATTTATGTAGGCTCGTGCTGACGACGATGTAATTCCTTACATATCAAGTTCATTTGAATGGGATTTCTGTGAATAAAAATCAAATTTGCAATGAATTTCATGAAATTGCATCAAACCTCTCTAATATCCGAGGACGACGGAAAGGAAACTAGTCTGTTTAATAACTTCGGACCTACACTATATTCTAACTGTTGCTCGATGAGATGCTGAAAAACTACGCTTTAAAATACCTATTCTTTAAAATGAAATCCAAATGTGGCATTTCATTAAGCTTACTATCATTATAATACAATTAATAATCGGATTGTGTCACTCATCGCCCAAATGCCGTACCTGCAACCGTTTAACCCACCTGTATTACAACCCAATGCGTTGCTGGAATAACACACATACTATTCACCATCTTACTTTACATGTCTTTTTAGCGCATTTTCTCGTTTATGAAAAAATGCACTATTGTGCTCGTCATGTCCGTCTGTCCGTCCATCTGTCTGTCCGTCCGTCCGTCCGTCCGTCCGTCCGTCCGTCTGTCTGTCCGTCCGTGACTTCAAGTTTTCGTCCACGAGAAAATGCGCTCTCTGTCACTCACTGCAGTGAGTACTGAGTTATATTTTTTAGTTCAATGAGCGCTATTTTCCATTAATGGAGATATGAAAAAATCGTTAATTATGTGTCATATAATAAATAATTTATAAATTATCTTATTTATTGAAACCATGTGATGAGTGAAAAAAACTGTATGTCTTTTTATTAGAGTTACGGCACGATAATTATTATCAAAGGTCGTGCCGGAAATTTTAAACACCGTTTTCAAAAAATTATAGTATCAAGGAATAATGATCAAATAATTTATATCCATCTAATAAATGTGAATGTAATTTTATTTGGGTATTACGCTTTCTTCAAGTTCATCTTCTCAAATGATTATACTAACTGATATGTAGTCAGCAACAGCAAGCTACTATAGTCGATGCCCTGGTCGTGGTAAAAACGTGCACCACCCAAATGAAGGTGGTAAATTTTAATCGTTTTCAAAAGAGATATGCTAAATTTTTGTGGTGTTTTCATCGCTTTTAAGTTTCTAATGAATCTGTGATTAAAGCAATCTAGTGACTTTTTAAAGGTGGTAAATGTGATCTATTCCATGCTCAAAATGCCTGTTCTATAGTATAAAGGATTATATATATTATATTATGATTATATTCTAGATCATTCAATATTTTCTTTGATTATCCGCATTCATTCGTAAAATTGGAAAGATTTACGTTCTTGAATTTACGTCAAACCGATCTTCAAAATTACCTCCTTCAAAAAAATCTTAGTGGACAAATTTAAAAATAGTTGACACAAGCCAATTTACACATAGTTTTATTTAAGCAGTGCGGTTACAAGTTTCTACTACCTTGTCAAAGACAGCTCTGCACTAGGCATTTCTTATTTGCTATTCATCAACGTCTTTTCTCACTAAATAATTACGGCCAAAATAGCTGAGAAGAAAACAGGGCGGTAATCACCCGTTGGGTAAAGTTTACGGAGCGTCAGGCCCGCTTTTAATAGAGTCCCAGGGCACAAGGCGACCAGGGTGCCACTCATTCCATCCAACCAAGAAACTGCCACGCAAAAATGGCCAAATAAATGGCATATTTCCTATTAATAGCGATCTAGATCTGCTTCAAAGAAGTTAAAAGACCGTGCGTCTGTCGTCGTTAAGATGCGGTTTAGTTTCGTTACGATATATTCTGGGTGGTAGCATCGCTTTGATGAAGGTTTTACGTGACACTGATGCTATTAACAAAAGTCCTTAGAGGTCTCGCGGTCTAAAGGAAGCATAAAAGCACCACAAAATGAGCACGAAGTGCTGCAAGAAAGGATCGCTGTACGCTGCTCTTATCGCAAACATTCTCAATTACGGCAAACTACTTTTAAATGTCGTAGATTTCAGAAATTTCTATAAAAATAGTTAGTACATTTGCCATCGCGTCATATCTTCAATTGCAATGAAACTGTTCACTTATGAAATTCAGCGAAATAAATATTTTTGACCCCTAACCAGTGCACATAAATTTCTAACATATAATATTCTTTCCTATTTTTAATGCACTCTCGTTTTCTATTAAGCTTTATTTCGATGGCTTCATTACTTTATCCAACCCCCTATAAATCCTAATAAAAGCGTTAAAGAAAATTAACTAGTTGGAGGTCAGTTGATCTTGAAAATTTTTTCAAATCCATATCGTACCTCGTTTCTAGCATGCAGCAGGATCAATGATTAGCATTCGAAAACGATTTGAATACTTTCAATTCAAGAGACATTTACGATTTAGGACGATTTAGGGAAAAATTACCGTTTGTTTCCTTTTAAAATTTAAAAACTCGTCTGATTAGCAGCCCCTGGACCACGAAGCCCTGAGGATCGATCGTACCATTTATAGCACGCCACGCTATTTTCAAAGCAAGATTATAAGATTTTAGTTATGACACTAGGATTAGGTTTATGGATTTGATATTTTTAACGCTTTTTATAGCGCATTTTTAATGAGTTATTATATATCTGAAATTAGAAGATTACAGCTAATTAGTAATAACTGCTTTACATTGTAACTCATAATCTGCTCACTTTAATTTTTTCGATGCAAAATTGCATTGATAGGAGTATCAGATCAATGAGCATTAGTCCCATCAACAAAAACATAAAATATCCCATAAACATTGATGCAACATATTCCCAAAAACATAAATATAATATATCTCCATAATCATTAACATAACATATCCCCATGAACATTAATATAACATTTCTTCAGAAACATAAACATACAATATTCCCATGAATATCAATACAACATATTCCCCAAAACATTAATATAACATATTTCCATAATCATTAACATAACATATCCCCATGAACATTAATATATCTACAAAAACATGAAGATAAAATATACCCATAAACATTACCACAACATAATCCCATAAATATTAACATAAGTTGGACGCTGCCAAACACAGAGGAATACAAAATTTCTTTTGATATAAAGTTCAACAGTGAAATTTTTTGCCATTTAAAGGCCCATGTCAAGAATCAAAACTGGTATAGTGGAGAATAGTAGTTATTGAAGTGAACTGGATCCTGCATCTAGCGTTGAACTATTAATTTAGTTTTAAATCTTATTAATAAAACTATAATTTGTATAGTAGCTGATGAATACAGCGCTATGAGTAATTTGACTCACTGTGCAATAAATTCAATCAAATTCACCAAGCATGGGAGGAACCTCATTTGGGCGACAAACAATGAAATTTGCCGCCCAAATTCATAGCAAAACATCAACGCTGGAACCTTGAATTAATTATTCATAATTTGGTAAGAATTGAAATTCACCATTCCTTTTGAAGGCGTTTTTTTTTCAGCTCCACCGCGTACATGTATAAAAATTTTTGCGCATAACGCATGTTATGTGCTGTTTATTATGAGTGTATTTTATGTGTTGTGTATTATAAATGCGTGTTATGTGCTGTGTATTATGAGTGCATGTTCTGTGCTGTGCATTATGAGTGCATGTTCTTCATCTTCTATTCTGAGTACATTTTCTCGACAATATCTGGCATGCAGCAAAGCAAAAATTAATGCAATTTTGTTGGCATGAATTTCCCTCCTGGGAAATCAAGGCAAAGTCATTTGAATCTCCGACATCGTCTGTTTCCGTCAAGATATTTTCTCGCACGCATAATTTAATGATGATCCTTCTTAATCTCCTTAAGAATAATCTCCTCGTGCAAGTCTTAATAACAATTAAACATAATGTTTTATAAATTCTATTTAGCAGGATCGGATGACACGGAACAGTTGGCAGCATAAGTCCTGCTAGCAATCAATTCAGAGGATGATTGTTTCTTGTGTATAAACATGTGTTATAATAGAAGGTTCATTTATAATTTTCAGCAATATAATCGGTTTTGCTGTGAATCCGAGTAATTCAAAACACAAATTTTGGCTCTATCCAGTCAACTTAATTGAGAACTTTTCTAGTTAACTTTATAACTTTCTTGTTTTATTGGGATTGCTTTTTAAAAGTGTGTAGTAAATAATTGAACACTTTCTTAATAAAGTTGTGCGATTGACGGCGAATATTGAACGCATTCTGATACGCAATATCTTTTATAAAATAATTCGCACTGTCTCAATGAAAACTATGTGAAACTACCGCATTGTATTTACACTGCGACATTTCGGTAGGTTTTCTAGTTTTGGTTACAAGTTTTGTTTTATTTTGCAACCGCATCACTCATTTTGAGAACCAAAGAACGATATTAGTCAAGAATTAATAACAAGATTCCTTATAATGCTCTCTAAAGTCTGATCGGAGTCTTATATCTTCAACGATTTTGTTTTTAAAGTTTGTCTTGACGAATACTGAGAAATCAAGCAATCAACCTCTTGCCTTGTAATGTTTTACGTCAGATTTAAGATGACTTATTAATAATGTTTCTAAATGTTTAGTCAAAAATTTTGGTTATATAGAGCATTGTTGATAAGAACCTCCAAACTATGCCTTTATAGATTAAAACACGCGTTCCTAAAAAAAACACCACAATAGAACTTGATGATTTGTGTACAGAAGTTCAGATTTCTTTATTATCAACTGGCGTTCCACCTCAGGTTTGGAATTGGATTTTAACAAAATAAATTAATGAAAATCATTTATAGTACCATTATTGATGAGTGCCATTAAGTAATTAGGAAGTCCTCGATTGTTAATGTAGTAGAAGCAGAAGCTTTTTTCTTACATGTAATTATTCTTCTCCGTTTAATCTCTCCTAAAGTGAAATTAGCAATTAAAAATTAAAAAATAATCGACATAAAAGAACTGCGTTAGGATTGAGAGCTGATTAATAACCCTTAAAAATGCGCTGAATAATATCATTCATATTCAGGGAATTCTCTTTGTTTTTCTATCAACAATTAATGAGCTCCCAGATTTGCGGTTTGCAAACCATGACAATCAAATTAATAACCTTAATTGCATTCATTCAAATTGTGCGCTATTCCATTCGCCCTATTCAGAAGTGCTGGTGATCGTATGATTCAAATTATTCATCAATAACGTCAGGCAGAAAAATACCGTCAATACAATGTATTTCATGCAGTTTTAACGAAATGTTTCATTGGTCGTCAAAATGCACGTCGTGCTTCTCTAATTCAAAAAGAATGTTCTACACACAATCAGGTTGCATACGAAGTCATAAACACAATGCAAGCTACGCGGAACCGTTCAGAAGTCAAATCATAAAATGCCGTTCGTATTGCATGGATCATTAGAGCGCCATGTCGCCACCTCCATTAGCGAATCAAGAACACATCAATTAAATTGCGCGCCTAGCCTGTCCCGCGGGTCGGACTAGATGGCCCCCACGGGAGCCTTGACGCGCAGCGACGCAAATTGCGAGATCTGGCGACACGCATAAACCCGGCCTTCATTCTGCACAAACCTAAAAAATATAACTCAGTACTCACTGCAGTGAGTGACAGAGAGCGCATTTTCTCGTCGACGAAAACTTGAGGTCACGGACAGACGGACGGACAGACAGACAGACAGACAGACGGACATGGCGAGCACAATAGTGCATTTTTTCCATAAATGAGAAAATGCGCTAAAAAGCTCAATCCATTCAAAAATGCACGAAAATGTCACTCAATTAATTATTATTCATGAAATTTTTCATGTAGAAATTCAGGAAATATTTTAGATTCTTGACTTTTTCATGGTT
This sequence comes from Hyalella azteca, assembly GCF_000764305.2. Taxonomy (NCBI): domain Eukaryota; kingdom Metazoa; phylum Arthropoda; class Malacostraca; order Amphipoda; family Hyalellidae; genus Hyalella; species Hyalella azteca. Next base: position 34,381 of record NW_025935969.1, on the reverse strand, counting down.
GTAAATTTCCAAGATTGGTTCTGATTTATACGTTACATGTGACGGCGTAAGCACGTATTAATTTTTTTCGGTACTTAAATGCACTTTTTTTATTTGGTTTCTTTGCGATCACGAGGTAATTGTGTAAATAGTAAATTTGCCGAAAATTTTTGCTCGTCGTCGTTTAAAAATATATTACCTGTGCATGTAGAACCGGAGCTGTAGAACTCTGCTGGTATATTCCATATTTATTTGTTCTTTGATCTCAAAATGCTTTTCTGCATTCATGCCATGAAATTGTAGACCTGATCTCATCGATGACATATTGAAATAGGCGATAAATTATGTTAGCTATATTTTCCAGAAGTTTGAAAATCCTCTACAATATTCCATTTCATCATATAATATTCACGTATAGGAAATAATTCTCAGAATTAAACTCGTAACAGATGGACTTCTACGTTAAAAATGCATGCTTCCCGATAGATGAGCATGACAGTCGCATGTGCAGAATTTAAGTGAATTATTCAGCATTTATTGCTTTAAACATAAGAGTACTACATTTACTATAAAAGTTAGAGATTAACTAATCAGTTACAGGTGAAAGATAAGATAGATTGAACGATGTAAAGCAATTTTTTGACGATGTGAGTGTTCTTCTCCCAAGTGAGCACTCAGGAACGCATCATTTTGTGAAACTGGATTTTCTGTTTCTACGTACGTCGCAATTGACGCGCTGGATTGGAAGTGAAAATAATTTTTTTTTGCTCATAGTGAAAGCAGCAGTGCTGCGCGGGGAGCAACAGTGCTGCGCATGGAGGCGCATGGAAGCACTGAAAAAAATAATTTATTATCTTTTGTTCATAGTAAAAGCAGCAAGGCTGCGCGTGTAAGCAGCAGTGCTGCGTGTGGTGGAATTTAAATGTTAATTAAGAAAATACCTCATCTAACGAAAGTTCTAATGTTATGGTCGCTGTGCCCGACGTTTAATTAAAATGAACACAGTAGTTAGAACAACGAATTAAATTTTAGTATTTATAAACAATGAATCTAAAAAATATCATGGAAATGTATTTAGCTACACTGTAATAGACCGATTACCCAGATAAAGGTTAGCTACACTGATGAACTTGACAACGCTGATAATGCTTAGACACACTGATATAGACCGATTATACTGAAAATTAAGGTTTGCAACACTGATAAACACTGATGATTTTCTTACTTACACGGCATTAAATTATACCGAGCATCAACTGTTCCGCAATTTAGCACATGCAAATACCAAACAGCTGCCACTGGATCCAGCTTATAGTTTTTTATTCACTCCGAAATATTATAATGACTACAACACTATAAAATATTATAATAATATATGCTTTATAAATTATAATGATACTAGGTCACTCTCAATACTGGAATCAATTCGTGTCAACGTTTCACCAATCGCACGAACTGGCGATGCATATTTCAACAGCCCTGGAGGCGCAGTGTAATGACAACGCGGCTCAAATATTATAATAATATAAAATATAATGATACTAAGTTGCTTTCAATACATGAATCAATTCGTGTCAACGTTTCACCAGACGTATCAACTGGCGCTGCATATTTCAACAGGCCTGGAGGCGCCGTAATGACAACGCAGCGTGACGAACTATGATGAATTGCACGGCCGTCAACTGATGACATCAGCCGTCAACAGCGAGGCGTAGACAAATTATCCCCATGGGGGACTCATGCATAAGAACGCCTTCTTCTGCAGTCAGAATGTCTTACGATATTCAGAAAACGATGAATGTCCTGCGTGTAACTACTGACTTAAATCCAGTGGATGTTATCAATTTTTAAACTACATTTGGATTTTTGATGATGTTTTTGGTAGTCAAAGTATGGACTCCAGAAATCAGGTCATATTTAAAGTAATCGATGGAAGAGCTGGGGTACAAATTGTGCGAATAGGTAAAAAGTTGCCAGTATCAATTTGGCGGCAAAATCTATAGTGAATATTTGAGTAGGAGAAAAGTTTGAGTAATGATTGAACTCTATTTATGTGTTCAGAAATTAATAATTGCGTTTGAATATTTGCATAGGTTTTCACAATGTTTTTTCAGTGATTTCAATTACTCATAAACCGGCATATTAATGGTTAAAACATTGAGATTCAACTAGTAATGGGTGTACACATTTTCTGGACACACATTTTTACCTCTAGTAATGGTTAACACATTGAGGATCATATAGCAATGGGTTGACACATTTTCTAGACGAACACATTTTTACATCTAGTAATGGTTAACACATTGAGACTCATCTAGTAATGGGTTAACACATTTTCACCGCTCCTACTCCTTTACACACTTTTTATTCGAGCACAAATAATTCTTCCTCACTTGAAAGTGGAGATCGATTATTTATGATGAGAGTTTTGTTTATATCAGTTTTCGAGACCACAATGTATTTTCGTCATTATGGTGAAAGTTTAGGTAATTGAAATCTCAAAAAATGTTAAATAAAACTTTCTTCACCAATATTTTAAAAATTAAAATATCAAAAATTTCCAAATACCATTATTTTTTAAATGGCATTTATTTTTAAGTAAAACTTTCCTCTTCATGTAAAGTGTTGACCGATCAACCCTCTTCAGCTTCTAAGCAGCATTGATTCAAAACAAGCTGTTCACGAAACAAGTTATAGTTCTAGATTCAAATAGAATCTAGAACTAGATTTTTTAAGAACTAGTTAATTAATAGAATCTAGAACTAGAGTTTTTAAGAACTAGTTAATTAATAGAATCTAGAAATTGAGTTTTTAAGAACTAGGTAATTAATAGAATCTAGAACTAGAGTTTTTAAGATCTAGGTAATTAATAGAACCTAGAACTAGTTTTTAATTATTACTATCCCACTTTTTTATTTTTCCAGTGGATACTATGGCTCTGCCTTTCTGAAATTTATAGTCTATTAATACTCTCAGAGTTTATTACCATTGATTATTTCTAAATCCCGCAATTTTATTTAGAAAGTATGCTTTTAAATGACATAAAATTCAAAAGTTAATTAATAAAATACCTCGTCTAAAGAAAGTTCTAATGTTTTGGTCTCTGTGCCCAATGTTTAATTAAAATTATCACAGTAGTTAGAACAACGAATTAAATTTTAGTATTTATAAACAATGAATCTAAAAAATATCATGGAAATGTATGTAAAAAAAACAACCTTGGACGTATTTGAGGCTCAAGATTGCGGAAGCATGAGTTAGATCATTGCCAAAATGTATGCATTTTCATGAATTTCCTGGGCAAGCAAAAAGAATATTTCATTGTATGGTAAAATTTAATCGGATCCGCGACATCGAAACTCTATCAGCCTCACAAAAACTGCGTTGCGATCTCCTACAGAATAGCCGGCATGCGAGTCTTTCACAACCCTGATATGTATAGCGCTCCACTGATATGGACCGGTGACACTGACAGCTACACTGAAATAGACCGATTACCCTGATAATGGTTAGCTACACTGATAAACCTTGATAACGCTGATAAAGCTTAGCTACACTGAAATAGACCAATTACCCTGATAAAGGTTAACTACACTGATGAACTTGACAACGCTGATAATGCTTAGACACACTGATATAGACTGATTACACTGAAAATTAGGGTTTGCAACACTGATAAACACTGATGATTTTCTTACGTACACGGCATTAAATAATACTGAACATCAAACTGTTCCGCAATTTAGNAACGTCCACAGTAACATGATTGATGGTCCAAATGAGCACAACGTATGAGTTGGCATGGCGAAGAAGAAAGGAAAGTATACTTATTCTAGGGAGAAAATTGATGATAAAATATGTTTTGTTTTACGTTTGTCGAAAATTTTCATTAAATGTTTAGAAAATTTGCTTGAAGAGCTGTGCCATCGATTAGTGAATGTGAGGTTCTGATCGAGCGTAAAAGACAATAGGCAGAATGCCATATGTTGTATTATAGTCACAGATAAAAATGAGGTTCACGAGTTTCTTATCGAATCTGCCACTGTTGTACAAGCAATCTTTACTCTATTTTCAATTTTAAGACGAATCAAATCTTGCATCTAGCCTCTGATGATTTTTTTTTATCAAATGCCTTTGTCTTTGTCAAGCTAAGCACTAAATATACTAGACGCTCACTCTAACGATCCATATGCTCATTACAAATACGCAAGAGTGCAATGAAGGTTCAGGCATATAAGTTCCTATGCACCGAGTTGGCAAACCGAAGAACCTCGATTCATCGTTGGGATTTATGGCCAAAGTTGAAGATAGAGTCACAAAGTCTGAAATTGAACTCGGGTAAAAATTGCACGATGGAAAGTAATTGTCAGCATAAGTAAAATGTCGATCTACACGAAAAGCAATCACAACTCAATTAATCAGTTTGATCTATTCGAAAGATCGCTTGAACTTTGTGTTCGATCGATACAGCAATACTGTACAATATAGTGCTTTCATATTTCCACAATAGTGACTCGGCATTCAGACTGAAACATTCAAGACAACATCAATTTATTGGCAAATTTTTCGTACAGCCATTGTGCACTCAGTTACCAGCTTATCTTCAATACGGCGAGCGAATGCAGATTCTAATTTCCTCATTCATGAATTGCGTATTGAGTGCCTAATATAAAATTTAGCTATTTTCAGATGTTGAAGGTCATATTATAACATAATTGAACTCATAATGTTCGTATTTTAAAATTTAACAGTGAAGACATACTGCATATATGGTTGCGAAAATTCGGCCTCAGATCACCTGAATAACTCATTCCTATATGTGCTAGCTCCATCGCACACTAAGTACACCAAATTACACTGATAAAGTAGTAGTGCAACATCAGTTTCATCTAAATTATTTTCTTATAAATGAAAATTTCAAATAAAGGAAATTAAAANATTGTTCGTATTTTCAAATTTAACAGGGCATACAAACTGCATATATGGTTGTGAGAATTAGGTCTCAGATCACCTGAATAACTCATTCCTATATGTGCTAGCTCCATCGCACACCAAGTACGCCAAATTACACGGATAAAGTAGTAGTGCAACATCAGTTTCATTTGAATTCTTCTCTTATAAAATGGAAATTGAAATTAAATGCAATTATAATTGGAATTCGATGATTGAAAAATAACGATTTCCATTATATGTTATCCGATACTTCATTGAAGAACAAAGCTTTTTACAGCGAGCCGACATAGTCGCGTCAAGTGTAAGTTATACCATACATAAAGACTGACCTGAGCGCCGCAATACGAGAACAATTCGCCTGTGTCCAGTATAGTTGTTTGGAATTAATAAGAATTCTCGTTAAAATTGACCGCATGGAAATATTTCATTTCCTTGATTTGTATTCTGGTCCGCAGTGCTTGGAATTGAGAATTATATTAGACGAACATGTCAATGTTAGTTTGTGGGGCGAGCAAACGCGATCTCCGCTTGGCCGCGATTTTGGTTGTTGGGATAATAATTTCTTTTGCAAGTTTAACTTAATTCCTTTAAATTTTTTAACTGTGTGTAAAATATTAGCAAAATACGCATATCTGCTAATGACATATTTATAATCTTATTTTCATTATTTATAAGATATTTACGATTGTCGAGCTTTCTATTAACCACCGTATTGGCAGTGACTTGCGAAAATTTATTCTAATTTTCAACGAATTGCCACAGCCCTGAGACCTTTAGCGTGAATGTGGAAAATCTGGCAGAAACTCCGCAAACGCTTGTGCTGCCGACGACGACAAGCAGTGTTCGTAGTCGTGAACGAATCTTTCATAAATTCGCAATTATTGTGACTGATGTTTGTAAATCACGTGGTGTTAATTGCATGATAAAGCTATGGGAAATTAATAAATAAAATAGCAAACGATTTTAGTCTTTAGGTTTATTAGTACATAATAGATGCTTTAAAACTTCGTTTGAATTCGCAACGAAGCTAATTTGGGAGTGAATTGAATGAAACAATAAAGAATCGCATAATAATGCATAAATAAACAATATAATATAAATAAATATAATATAAAATATAATTACTTATTTAGTTATAAATATTTCCTCTGACTAATAGCGAAGATAAATAAAAAGTTTCGTTTGAGAAGCAGAGAATTTTGAAATTGAAGAGTTACTCCAGTATACAGTATATGGTAGGCGACAACAAAGGTTATGAAGGAAGGTGACTACCAACGTGGACATGAATACGGCAAAAAAATGTGAAGAAAAGTATGGAGATTGAAGTGTAAAAAATGAAACAACGACTGTGGATAACAATGTGGCAAAATTTTGTGACAACAAATGTTGAGACCAATCTGGCAAACTATGTACTAGCAAATATGGACTCGAGTGAGACAAAAAAAGGCCTCAAATTGTGCAACAAATGAACCGTCGGATGTCCCGCAGTCACGTCATTGACTGGATGAGCACGCACGCATTATTTTGACCAGCCCTCAAATTACAGCCAATCAATGAGGAAATTACTGGCCGCGACATGAATCTAATTTTGCTAATTGAGCTCTAACAGTTCACAGGGTCCGCGATGAGTAGCCCGCGCTCAACTAAGGGCACTTCTGCACAAGTTGAAACACTGTCGGAATTGGGCTCATTTGGCAGCTGTACACAATTACATTGTGCTGATTAGTGCGATGAAATGAAGGCATCTATTGAAATGCAAATCAACAATTATTAGGTTTCTGACTGGCAGTTCATTTCAGAGCATCACGGCCCGCGGCATGTCATCGACGCTAGAATTGCGGGCAAGGTTTTCATTCGTTGTGACATAATATGAAATATCAAACACAATATTTATCTGTTCACTTTCATCGGCAGTTCACTCAACACATCACCTGTTCTCCCAGCACTTCTAATTTTCGCACATAACCTGTTCACTCCACACATCGCCTGTCATACCCTCACATCACATTTCCACACATCACCTGTTCACTCCATACATCGTGTACAAACCATATCATATTGCTTACATCATATTTCCAGTCTCACCGCTAATTTGAAAATCGAATGTCATATTTCAGAAAGTATAAACTTCTCCTGTAGGTTGTTAGTCCATTTCATCACAGTTTCATCATTCACGATTCATTATCATCACGCGAGGGTTTCCTGTATCAAATCTGAACCCTTCATTAACATCGCTTGAGCAGCCATCACCATACATATACTGTATACTATAACCATTATAACGTATATTTCTTACAATAAATACTTCTTAAAGAAATATCCAGCCTTCACATCTCAGACCCAACCCTCACACTCTATAATATCTCTTACCATCAAAAATATTCTCATAACTAAGACAAGTTGCCGACCATTGCTATTTCTCAATCTCCTCGGCATGGCAGAGATTTAATCCATGAATCATGATGTATAACAATGCATTTACCCTCATTAATGCAGTGCGGAGGCACAGGTTTAGCGGGGATGTTAATTGGATCGCAATATGAGCTGCACAGCTCGCATGTACGAGCAATGTTATCGGGCTCAGGCCGCACAGGTTGATATGTTGTGCTGAGCGAATTATGTTATTATTCAATAAGTTATTCATTATTTAAAAGTTTATAGTGAATTTAATTGAGAGCATAGATTGATATTAGTTTATTCATTATCGGCTAGACGTGTATTGTCGATGTAAGAGGATACTGTAATGACATCATTAACGTGTTTGGCAATGGATATCTAAATTTATAAGACGTATATTTTATATATGTATCATAATTGTTTTTGATTGTTATTTTTTATATATGTTCAAATGAAAGATGCTGAATCCCGTTTTAAGTATGGGCAATTTATGATCTTCGAGAGCAGCCACTTATTAGAAAAAATCCTTCGTGTTAAAATTAATGATCTCCTACAGAAAGGCATTAATGCATATATAATTTTTGGTAACCTTGGAGCATTCACATACTTAAAAATATACAAACGAAAGAACAATCACAATGCTTGAGTCACTCTCCCATTTGACCATTGTAACTGATAAACATCTGAATCCATACAACAGTTCTATAGTCGGTTTAGAGCATTTAGAACAATTCACAATCGCATCAATAAAAATAATTTCTTTAACCAAGAAATTTATACTTATGCAATATAAAAATATCCAGCATGAACTGAATCATAGTGAGGGTTCTCGTAAAGAACTGCTGTAAATTACATGGATTATGGCTTATAATCCTCTTGGCTTCAAGTGGCCTCCAATTAATCCGAACAAATTGGACAGCCCTGACGAACTGTTGCTGCCGAGCGCTCAACATAATTGACACAGGCACTCCAGACATAAATTTCTTGGATATTTATTATTTTTTGTTAAAATAAATATCTCTCTCGGTCGTGTAAACAACGCAACAGAACAAAAGGATGGACGCAACATAACTCGTGGTTTGGTTCTACTTGGAAAATGTACCGGTGACTGAATTGAACAGCTACTACATAAAATTTTACATGAATGTTTTTCTTGCAGAATCAGTTTCTTTCTTAAAAACAGTGATCCTAGGATTAACATAATTTGTTTCGCTCGTAATTGAAATTTCGTATTAATGTTAAATTCCCGGATTTTTCATTACATGTTTTTTAATGTGAACTGATACTTAAATTATATTGTCATACTTGACGGGAAGTATGAAAACCAGCTTATGATATTCAAAAAGCGTATTGCTGACATATTTAAGCTCGCTAACTTCTACCTTTGAAACGCTAAATATTTCATCATGTATGAACAGTTTCCTCATAATTCATCTTCACTATGTAAGCTCACGAACTTCTACCGGAGAAACGCTAAAAATTTCATCATGTATGAACAGTTTTTTCATGATTCAGCTTCACAGGAAACGTACGTAAACTTCGTACACTCTGCAGCCAGCAGCAGGCAAATATACCGCGTGCCCTGACGTTAAGAAGGAGGGGGTCGATATATCAGGTTGCATGCAGAAGCCTTACGATCTGACGAGGCTGGTCAGTAGAGAACAGCGTCGAGCTCGAGATATTTATTACAGACGTAACTAAAACATGATTATAGTTCATTTACGCTTGGTAAACATTTTAACGTTAGTTATTATGATTTTTTATTAGGGAGAGGAAAATGCACACTATTATGGTATAAAACACACTATGCGCACTAAAAATGCATAGTGTGCATAGATATAAACTTATCATGTATAGTTATATAAAAATACATGAGACACTATTATAGATTAAATATTGCTTGTTAGGACTGATTGTTTGTGAAGATAATTCGTCCATTACTTCGTAATGGTTTCAAAATTCAGAAAACTGAGTTTAGGGTTGGAATATTAATCACAGTATAAATGAATGATGTTACCAAACATTATCACGAAGCATTCATTAATTAATTAATGATATACACGTTTTTGAGCGGTCTATGGTTGAATTCCGCTCCGATCCTACCGATCCTTGTATTCAAAACGAGCATCCTTAATAATAGAGAAATTGTACTTGCAAAGTAGCCGCACTATTTAAATAATAGCGAAATAACGATTTAAACTAACCATAAATTGCCATCAATAGACGAACTATATTACACTCAATTAAAACTTTCCGAGGCTATGTTTGTCTAAACTCTAAACACTGCTCTAAGATGATCAGTAATAAAATATCCATCTTTCTAATTAGCCAAACTTGTTTTGAACAAGAATAAATGTTTGAACGTCAAGGGTTCAGCCCTAACAATAATTGCTGCGAACTTGGGGTCGGAAACACGGGTATGGATCACCGTGGAAAAAAAAGCATACAGACAGCAACCAAAAAGCGATACAATTCTTACCCTTGTATGTCTTGCTAGGAAGAAGCGCGTATCATTGCTACATGCAGAAATTGCATCAATATAACGACAAAAAACAGAATCATTTTGATGAGTACACTGATCTGATCATGTCTTGTAGCTTCCCTAATTAATGTGAGTTATTACAAAAGTTATAATCTGCAGAGGAGGGAACTATGATTACTTCGATGTTTTCCTCAACAGCAACCGTGGGGATTTGTTGAAATATTATGACGGTAATTTACGAAAGCCAATCTTGTATGACGCTCAAATTACGATGAGATGAAGCAGCATTTCAATATCCTATAATTTCCAGCAGAAAAATTCAGGTCGAGAACGATGTAATCATATCTGTAAAACTATGGAAAACTAACTTTCTGCAAATAACTAGAAAGATTAATTTCTTAATTGTATTTGATAGATTATTGTACGAAAAGTTTTCATACGATGGAACAATTGATTGTTAATTAACTAATGCACTTCTGTGATAATTATGAAGACAATTATTGAAAGAATAATAGAACTGCATAATAATTAGATAATTTTGTATAAACTGAGAAAGACGCTCATGATTGCGATGAAGTCATGTATGTGATCAAAATAAAAGCAATTAAGTAAATTATATCGTCAGTCTCATCAAGACTTCAACAAATCCATTTTGAAAAGTTTTCAAATAAACTTTAATGAAACTGAATATGCTTTTCATACATCAATCTATTGACTAGTCCAGGTCATTCATTCTTTCCAGTCAACATCGCCCGACTTATATCTTATGAGGCAAAATTTCGCTTGATTAGCAAGCATAATGAACATTGCGCTTTTAACATTTGATACATGTTAGGGTGTTACTCCACCTAGACAGAGCTCAGTACATGTTAGTGTGTTACTCCACCTAGACAGAGCTCGGTACAGGCTAGGATGTAGCTTAACCTTGAGAAAAAAATAGAAGAAGGGACTGTTCTATTGAGTCACGTTCATGATCCGGCCCCGGGCTGGGGTGAGGGGACCGAAGCGAACCGATCAATAAAGTCTGCAGGTGTGCACAATAACCGAAGAGTTAGTGACCTCAGTCCGATATTGTGCATCTTAACACCGCTACTTCGTGACATGCGTGTCTGCTGGTCATCGAATACTGCCCACTGGATGACGACTAAAACAGTGGCGCCATCTAGTGGGCAGAAGCCAGTTTTCTAATTAATTAATATTTGTATTATTTCTTATTTAATCTTCATCGAAATAATGAGATTTTGAAATCTTTGAGAGCTATTTCCCTCCACTTGAACCGAAACAATAGTTGCGCATATATTCTTCAATTTTTTTGATCGATGTGCTGAAACCTAATTGAAATCTTGCCCGCATTTGTGTCCATTTTTTTAATTTATGACACGCTATTGGTTAATTTGTTAGAAATTATGTTCAAGTTATTAATCTTGAAGCTACTGGATCGTGATATTCAAACCCTTATCGTGACTGTCATTAAATTTGGCCCGACTAACCATGAGCCAATTTTTTGTTACCGTAACAATCTTATTAACAGAAACGACGAGCTTTGCGAGCGTCGCATAAAAGATGGGACGAAATTTCAAGGGCCATACTTTCAAAACTGGCTAAGTGAACGTAAGTACTTACGCTCTGTCTTCTTGTCTATGATTGGTGAATTTTGCTTGAAAGGCCGTCAATGATTGGCTGATGAACTTACGATCTCTTAACTTTTTTTGGAAGTATAGGCCCAGATCAGCATAAATTGATATACGCAGACTGAAGCAAAGCAGTGATGGTTGACCAAGCAAGTGAAGGTAGACCAACAAAGTGAGGTTAGACCAAGAAAGTAAACCAACAAAGTGAGGGTAGACCAAGAAAATGAGGGTAGACTGAAGAAGTGAGGTTAGACCAATGAAATGAGAGTAGACCTCAACTCAAGCAAGCCCTGTCATGGACAATTAGTATCATGACACGCTAGTGACAAGGGACAGCCTAGATTCTTCCTCTATCGAGTCATATGTAAAATTCATCATAATGGGGATCAAATGCTGCGTTATAGCAATAAACCAAAGCAATTTACTTAATCAAAGCAATTTCTGATCGTGTTTACCACCATGCATGATCTGGCTTTGACTAAATGTTGATTACACGTTGTTTCAACGTCATTTGCTTATATGATATTTACAAATTATATAATTCCAGATATGAGATTTACACTGAAATTGCGAGCATTTGCATGCATGTACTCGATGAGTAAGAAATTCGGCCGCAATATTTATAAGATAATAACGTATAATCAGAAGTTTTGTTAACCACAAAAGACACTGAACCTAGAGTAATACTTCATACTTTTTTGAGACGATAGCGTCACCGACGGAGAAAGTTGCGTTTTATGGAGAGAATGTATTATGCGACAGAACTCTTAATGCAAGTCAAATATCAATACGAATTATATGACCCATGAAGTTAAAGTCAATTTTTTATTATTATATTGAATGTGATTACACGGTGCAACAAAATTTTTGCTACTCATATGAATTTACCTGTATCTGATGTGTTTTTTACGCTGATTCCATGTATGCCCTTTAAATTTCTCTAGCACGTCAGATTTTCGAGTTATGTTTGTGAAAGTATTTTATGCATATAACTTCAGGGTCACCCTCCAAAAGTGAAAGTACATTCAAAATAAAGAATGCCTGGTAAAAGTGTGTTGTGTATTGGTGGTTTCAAATGCACTTTCATTGTATAATAATGGCTGAGATAATATTTTTTAGTGTTTGTACCATTGCAATCAAATTTTCTGAAACTTTTTCACAATTTAATTCCGGAAAAGTTTGGTCGTGATAAATCTAGGCTATTAATTAATCTGAAATAAGCACTAATTTAATTTTTTTTAATTTCAATTAAGCAGTAATTGTTTGAAATGAATCGTCGAAATTGTAACAACAGACCCTGACAATTTCTGTTACATTTGTGGCAAATTCACCCCAAAAGTCAGAGAAAAAAATCGGGCCTCCAAGGTGAAGATAGCATACAGGCACTATTATGGCTGTCAAGTTGGGGAACAGGATAAAAATTGTGCACCTCATATCTGCTGTTCTAACTGCTATTTCAGCTTAACACAATGGTTAAGCTCAAAAAAAGAGTATGCCATTTGCTGTTCCAATGATCTGGATTTTTCCCTTGCTTTTTCCCACTTAGGAAAGGCTTTTTTCCCACTTGGATTTTTTCCCTGAAAACCTTGGGGATATAAGTGATGAGCATGGTGAGCGTTTTCACCAAGATATTGTGCTTTTGGAAAGTTGGTGTCAAGGTCGATTTAATCCACATATGATGGGAGACTATTGTTGGTTGCTACAAAGGGAGGAAGAATCTACTCATAGTCGCAAATCAAGAAGGAAAAAGCATATGTAAAATAAATATCATAGCAATTAGGTAAGATTCGTTTAAATAGTCTTGATTAACATTTTTTTATGTTTTGATTACATAAATGCGATGTTCGAAATGTATAATCCAATATTATTCAATCCTGTTCAGTTTACCAAATGTTGCATTTCTATGAATTTCATCAAAATTATTTTTTGAATATCACGAAAACTATACGTGCTAGAGTACTTCTGTTTGCAGATTTGAAATCAACGACCTCGATTCCTTAAGAGAAAGGTATTTTGGTTTGAGTTATGAAAAAAAAATTTTGTTGCACAATGTTATTGATGTAACTGAAACAAAATTCTAATTCTAGTTGTCATTTCAGGAATAATTCTTGAGTTAATCAGAATAACATTTGAAACAATTTAAAGAGTTGATTTTCTGCGTCTCCTTAGAATGTTTGCAAGTCACTCAGTTAATTTTTTTACTTCTAATTATTTGCGCTTATTATTTAAAATCTAAAATTTGACTTCAATTAAAAGTAACTTAAGAGTAAACAACGCGCACTTATCGACGTTTATGCTAATAACATTTTATCTATCAACGACTATTTTGATCTTAAAGTCGTGAATATTGTTACTAAATTGCAAAATTTACAATCGTAGCAGAGATATATGAACGCGTTTGGTCACAATGAATGGAGAATATAAGTGCTTGTCTTTCATAAAAATCCGATAGAATTTAGAGTGGCATCTCGCATGGAAATTCCGAGGTCATTTCTTATCGAATGACGAAACAATGAACTACGAACGGTCCAAAAATGTCCAACAAAGGGCTTATAAAACTCGCTGCAAAAGATGGCCAAAGTTCACTTGTCCACGAAACGCCGGTGGAATGTCGGAGGCAGACGCTTTATGGACGCCAAATCGGACATCGATTCGACCTGGAGGCTTTGGTGGACAGCGCTGTGAGATCCACTCCGTGTGGTGGACAGCGCTATGAGATCCACTCCGTGTAGTGGACGACGCTGTGAGATCCACTATTCGTTGGACGGCTAATATAATCCTTAATTTTAACTTTGATAACAAATTGAGACTATAATTCACTGTTACAATTTAACAGCTCGCGATAAAAAAAACTGGGGCTCGCCGCTGCCTGTAATGAAACTGGACCTTAACGGGAAAATATGTTTCGATGGAAAGAATATTTTTTTTTAATTGAGATTTCGAAGGAAACTTGCAGGGAAAATGTATGCTTGAGATGTTGAGTAATTTTTACTTATAGCATCACAATGCAATTCCCGGTACTCCTTTGAATAGTTTGGTTGGAGTTCATGAGAACTTATATGGGAGGCAGGTGGATATGTATGCCATAAGCTTAATTATAGTCACGATTAAAGTTTTGTTTAAATTTTTTCTAATTTGTGTTGATATTCCATGTGATAGAAAGTTGAGCATGAACGAAAATAACTTTTGCTAACGTCGCGCAATAATGATTTGAATTTTTTAACGAAATAATAACATGGAAGGAGACACTAACAGCTTAATTGTATAAATATTAATTTGAATGTTGAATTAATTTAATTTCATTTCATACCGGAAATCTTTAATTAATTGAATTAAGTAGGTGAAGAAATTGAATTAATGGCTTCATTCGTTGATTGAATTAAGTGAGCATTTTGGCTACGTTCTCAACCAAAGCCTTCACTCCCAACTTCTCACTGCAGCGGACCAGTCTCGCTATCAAGCCCGGCCGGGCGCTTAATCCCCTAACAATTCCTATCAGCGGAGAACGCAATTGATTTACAGATCGCGACCTGCACTGCATATCATCTTGATTTGTCATCATTCCTCTTTTAACGAATTCAGTTCATTTTATGATGAAATCTTTGATGAATTTCATGCGCTGTTGTCAGTTTCTTCCAGTTCGACTAATGCGTCAGGCACTTATTGGAAATTTGATTGTCGTATATTGGAAGATTTTCATGAAATAATTAACTGACGGAATGGCAAAATTCAGTTGTGGTATGCAAAAAACGATAACTTAAATGTTCATTGTAGTTCATATTCAACAGCCGCCACTGCAAATGCTGTAAACATCATTTAGCTACTAAACTTACATATGTAAATTATGATTGTCATTCTTTCAATTCAAGCTTTCTGGCGCAGGAACCTGAAACCATTAATACCATTGAAATGAAATTAGGGTTTCAGAAACCGAGTTCAAATTATACTAAATAAGTGGGAGATTTTCACAGCCCAGGGCTCGTTATCTTCAACTGCGGAAGTGGGAAAAATTTGCCTTTATTTCGTGACCGAAGCGCCAGAGAAAATTGGAAGTTTCGAAGGCAGGAGAGCCTCGTCGATGGCGCTCGATGCAAAGAGCTATTGAGCAAGCCATTATTTTAATGGCATCGCGGACATACCGGAGACCATCACTGACTTTTTACAGAGTTAATTTGGGACAGAAAACTCGAGTACAAAGTAACGCGCTTCTATTTCCACGGCTACGTTAGGTGAACGAGGGGCTCTTGCATGATGAAGTTTTGAAAAGAGAAATAAAAATGTCATGACATACACCTGCAATGGAACGAAGTTTAACAATCTTTTCCTAAAATGCTTCCGCATTCTGTTAGACTGAAAGTAGAATTTCCTTCTCATCCTAAAATAATTCTGTGAGGATCTTGTGAGCCTTCTGAAACATTACTTTCGTTTAGAAATATCAGTTGCTTATTGTAAAATATTAATGTTAATTTTTATTATTTATTATTACGTACCCGACATGCCGAAACATTCAAAATACTAAAAAATTATAAAAAGCATGGCATTATCCGCATCTATTACTCAATTTAGTGAATTAACGTTCGATCAAAAAATTAGCACTGAACGCTACTGCTCATAAGTCACATGAAGATAGCGAGGTCAATAGAGCCAAATCCCTCTTCGTTCAGTTGCATCACACTTTTCTCCACGAACTTTCAGTTTAAAATACACAAAATATATTATTCGTTTAAACATTTCAGTCGTGTTTGCGGAATATGAGACAAAGGCGGCTTCTAAACAAAGCTAACCGAAATATTTTTGGACCACTGCACCAGCCAAACAATACAATATTCAGACTCCGAGGCCGGCCAAACCACTTGAATAATTGAGACCAATTCACAAGCTCTATTCAATATTCAGTACTAAATAAGTAGCTCAGCTACTGCCCTGAGCATCCATTTGACATCGGTTCCAACAGTGCTGCATTTTACATGAGTTGTGCCCTGGTTAACCAACGCTGTGCAACTCTAGAGACGATAAGGATAAAGTTGCAAGCAACGCCTTGAGAAAGCAACGGGTCATCTGTACTCAGTTTCATGCGTATATGCATTGTATAACTGATTTGAACTTTTCAGTACGTATTTACGTATCTTTTTCATTGAGCTCTAATAAAACATACAATAATTATTCACATCACATCACATGGCGAACGTGTGATTGCTTATGTTTTACTTGCCCTTGCGTGAAACAAAGTCGGAACATCACCAATGTTTCTGGAAACGATTTTAACTTAAAGTTGAATATTCATCAAAATTATAAATTTATACCTTAAGTTTCATCAGGACTGAAAATCAGGCATTAATTGTGTTTTTGTAAGCTTGTTGTAAGTTTTCCTATTTATTTTGCAAGCTGTCGAGGCTCTGCAATGAAAAGAAAGGTGACTCACTATCGGGAAATATTTTATACATGGAGCACAAGAAACTTTCATCCAGAGGCAAAAACTTTCATTTTTCGCGTGAACAACATTTCTAGTAATAATTAAGATAATCAATAGAAATAATCACCAATACATTACTTTTTAAATGAAATATTCTTCCAGAAGTTGGTTTACCTATCCACCAAAATATAAGTAATAAAAAAATATAACTCAGTACTCACTGCAGTGAGTGACAGAGAGCGCATTTTCTCGTCGACGAAAACTTGAGGTCACGGACGGACGGACAGACGGACGGACAGGCAGACAGATGGACATGGCGAGCACAATAGTGCATTTTTCCATATATAAGAAAATACGCTAAAAATAGTTCAGAGATTTTCTGCATGGATTTAAATCTCGATTCGATCTTCCAAGCATTGATTTAATAATAGACGATTCATTAATACAATGATTAAGGCGAACTGAAATGATGTAATGATGAATTACTTCAATTGTTAGTAACTAAACTACACCTTTATCTTGTAGAAGAATTCCACGAGGCTCAGAAAATTACCCAATGATTGGTAAATATACGTATTTCCTCAACGTATTTCTGTGAAATTAAACTGTATTCTGCATCGATTCTGCAGGATAGGCGTTTAGGTAATTGGTAAGAAGAGAAGAACGTCCCCATTTCATTCTACTTCCACTTTCTCTTTCATGATAAGATTCATTACATTAAGTAGCACGTTGTGGACATTCTAGTCGAGATTACCGATTCATCTCAAGCATCAGCTCTGAATGGACGAATATGCTAAGCCGTTAAGAAATGATTCGTGAAATGCAATGTAAACAACTCAACGTTAAAGCTTCAACACCCGTGGATTTTATTATCTTGAAATATCCGCATCGTTTTGCCGACGTTTCGAAATGACCATCGTGAGTGACATTCGATCTTTAGGGGCGCAACCGGCCGAACCTACGATGCAATTTGTAGTCGAATTGAGCCCATAAGAATGCTATTGAACCTCCTCTTCTGTAGGATTTTGCTCATGGACGCAACGAGTTTCACTTGAGGGTCTTCTACGATATTATTTAGCATTGGAATGGCGAGCATCAGGCATAACGGTACTGAATGATTTCAGCGATATGATCTGTTCCTGAGCAGGAATAAACTTTATGTTGCTATAATGTGAAGGTTACGGTCAGTTTCATACTCTTTCATTCTTTGCAGAAGTGTAGTGATCAGATTTGAGTGAACACTGGTCCCAGGTTCGCACGCTGTGCTTTTCTTATTAAATCGTATGCTAGATTTTACCTCAAGGCGCAAGATTTTCACTTCAAGACGCAAGATTTCACCTCAAGGCGCAAGATTTCACCTCAAGACGCAAGATTTCACCTCAAGGCGCAAGATTTCACCTCAAGACGCAAGATTTCACCTCAAGACGCAAGATTTTCACTTCAAGACGCAAGACTTCACCTCAAGACGCAAGATTTTCACTTCAAGACGCAAGATTTCACCTCAAGGCGCAAGATTTTCACTTCAAGACGCAAGATTTCACCTCAAGGCGCAAGATTTCACCGCAAGACGTAAGATTGGGCATTTTTGTACATTTCATGTGTCATTTGATGATCAGTGCTTGATTGCCATCATTTTGAATCATTCTCTCTAACCAACCGAAATCCCTCAGTATACATATGAATGATGTAATAGGCTAATTTCAATGTGATAATCAATAAAATATTTCGATTTTTCCCAGAAAAGGTCCCAGAGGGAGCCTGACCCAATACATAAAAATGGGGCACTTATGAACTCCAGCAACAACCATTAGCAAAGCAATTTTCAGTTGTATTCAATTATTGAATTAACTATTTCATGGATTCTATGTAACAAATAAATTTCAACCGGGAAAATCCACTCTCTGAACTGGGTAAATGCAAGGAGATCACTTTGCTCTGCTGCGTTCGTTACGTTCATAAGAAGTTGTAAAACGCGTTCGGGTACACTGTTAAAGAAAAAACGGTGTAAAAACGGTCCCACTGGCGTTCTAGTGGCCGTTCGTCCCGTGAAAATAAACTGTTTCGCCGTTTTTATCAGGTGTTTTACGGATTTCTAGTGTTAAATTAGAATAAAAACGGTGACGCGGTATTTCTTTTCACGTGCCGACCAGCCACTAAAACGCCGGTAATACCGTTTAACGGTAATTTTTCTAAAGGTGTACCGTACAGTAACTAAGGTAATGCTTTACTTCATAAGGTCATCATGAACTTATTTGGACATGTTGAGCGACCGTATATAAAGTAATGAATACAATTTATAAGTTCAAGTAAAAATATTTTTTAATGAAATAGATATGTTGTTCTGCAAGTGATGCGACTGNGCCTCATCAGCCAACTGAACACTGGAGGAGGCTTCAAAATTTGGATACATTGCGAATTTTTTAATCATATTAGTTCAAATGAGTCTTTCGATGCCTAAGCATCTAATAAATTGATAATCAAGTATTAATCAACGATGACCAACAAGCTGAGTTCGCATTAATAACTGGGCTCAGCGATAGGCATTCTTATGCATGTCATGTGTCATTTGATGGTCAGTGCATGATTGCCATCATGTTGAATCATTCTCTCTAACCAACCGAAATCCCTCAGTACATATGAACCACTGTCTATTCCTGTTGTCATCCTCTGACAGTGTCAAAAATCGACTCATATGTTGTCAAATTAACTTTCCAATAAATTTCAACAGGGAAAATCCGCTCTCTGGACTGGATAAATGCAAGGAGAACACTTTGCTCTGCCGCGTTCGTTACGCTCATATAAGGAGTTGTAAAACGCGTTCGGTTACCGGGCCCATACTTTCAAAAAAAGTTAGGAGATCGTAAGTTCATCAGCCAATCATTGATGGCATTTCAAGCAAAATCCACCAATCATAAACAAGAAAATAGAGCGTAAGTACTTACGTTCACTTAGCGAATTTTAAAAGTATGGCCCCTGTACAGTAACTAAGGTTATGCTTTACATCATCAGGTCATCATGAGCTTTTTTGGACCTGTTGAGCGACCGTATATAAAGTAATGAATACAATTTATAATTTCAAGTAAAGGTATTTTTAATGAAAGAGATATATTTTTCTGCAAGTGATGCGAGTGCAAAAGGAATAAGTGTAAGGAAATCATTTGCAATTGTATAAGTAAATTTAAGGCGATATTTTATTAAAATAATTTATCATTCGTTTATAAAATAGCTGGCTGAAAGTTCCGGACCTGAGACGTGACGTATCGAGTGGCATGCATCCAACCCTCAGAAGTTTAGGACAAATCAATTATTTCAGACTTGCATGGACAATTTCATATCTAAAATAATTAATTAATGTTAAGTATAATTTTATATATCTATTATTTTCAATGAGGAGAAGAAACATGTGCAGGGAAATGGATTGGAACTCGCATAGATAAAAGATATGAAAAGGCAGTTGTGTGATACAGAGCACATCACACCTCACAGAGCACATCACACCTCACAGAGCACATCACATCTCATAGAGCACATCACACCTCACAGAGCACATCACACCTCACTGCGGCGCCTTCTCGTCCAGCGCATCGATCGTGGCGAGGGGGCCGGTACAGCTCGTGCAACAGTCACGGAACTTGCCGGTACAGTCACCGAGCTCACCGTCACGAAGCTTGTCGGTACAGTCACGGGCTCACTGTCACGATGCTTGCCGGTACAGTCACGGAGCTCACAGTCACGAAGCTTACCGGTACATTCACGGTGCTTACTGTCACGAAGCTTGCCGGTATACAGTCACGGGACTCACTGTCACGGAACTTGCCGGCGCAGTCACGGGCTCACTGTGACAAATTACCGGTACATTCGCTGTACTCACAGTGGCACACCACCAAATCGTGGTACAGTTTCAGTATTCTCATAAGAACACTCTTTTTACAGTCGATGTACGCTCGTTGGTACAACTTTTGTTTCTTTAGTCGCAAGCCACAAAGCTCGTGCACACACTCAGCCGGGGAAAACTAAATCAAGATGACCCACAATAGACAATGAAATGCCCTGAATCATTTCTATATATTACTTTACTGTATTTGTTTCTGAAATCTTTATTTCGCACAGTGCACACTACAAAGCTCATATACAGCTAATGTCAAATCCGGTTTAACCTTCTAAAATTATTCTATTTATCGTGACTCCAATAATACATTAAAAGGAACATTTTATTAACCAAAGCATTATGAACTATCGGCATAAATTACAAGTCATTCAACTTTTTTATGAATATGTGATCAATATTTTTTATTTGTCGTCATCTTTATAAGGTGGTCATTTGAAATTTCCCCATTTGGTCGTCTTGAAATTTCTAACTCAAAGCCGCACAATTTTTCAATTGAAGATCTAGTTGGGGCAAATTACGAATTCTCATATCAATTTCATCAGTTCATACTCTATTTGATGAGTAAATTTGAAAATAATACTATAGCTAGCCAGCCCAGCAGGCAATGTCAGGTCAACGTTGAAACAACGAACTTTGCGACGTTGAAATAACATTACATACAAGTCCAGAATGGAAAGTGAATCAAAGTAATTTTATCAACATCGTACATTTCTACTTTGTTTCGATGTTTAAATCGCGTGAATACTGTGACATTCATGATAGAACATATTACCCTGAAAAAAACTTTTTTAAATTTGCTTTTAACGTCAGAATTCAGCGCAAATTCAACGTAGAAGCAACGCCGAAATGTACGATTTGGAATAAAATGACGTTGATTCACTCTTCATTTTGGACTAATATTTAGCGTTATTTTAACCATGGCTGAAATAATGTTCAACCATGATTTCAACGTCGCGAAGTTCATTGTTTTAAAATTGATTCAACTTGACATTGCCTGCTGGCTATAGTTAAGAAAAAGCATAAATTAGAAGCCAGCTGAAAATGCTGTGCAGCCTTTAGGCCTATGAAGTTGGCATTGATTTGCCTCACTTGAGGAGATAAATCCGCGGCTGCGGTCGATGAAGGCAGTAAAATATCAAGTTTTTCTTGTTTCCGGAGCTGCCGGCACGCGAGGCCGGCTTTCCCCCTGTTTTCTTGTTAATTTAGGCCTTCATAGTCCTAATTTCAGGAGCTTTGTCCACAAGAAGTCACGTTTGTGTTGTTTGGGTTAGTTGATGACCATGTTCATTTTTCAGTGACATTAATTATTGTATTGCTTTCAAGTATCTAATTTTGATTTTAATTTATTATTCTCAAGTAAATGTTAAAGATTAGCAGGAGTGAGAAATTTTTAAAAAGATGCCATTTATTTGGTTTGTGTTTGACTGAATTGTCATGAATAAAGTAAACCAAGTTTAATGAGTATATAGATCACGATCTAATTTATTATAATATATTACAGGTCCAAAGTCAATGATTGGAAACAATTCATGAAGTAAAGAAATATTCGCCTTTTATGCCCATAATATTTTGCAAAATATATATTCAACAGCGAACAAATAAGTTTTCACTGAATTGGAAATTATATTATGGCTGCAGCAGCACGAATGGAATTTCTCCGACTTTTCAAGTGATTCAGTTCCGAAGAACACTGCAATGCAAATCAAGTACAGTCGAAAAGCTTTGCGGCACAAAGCTCCTGAAATGTGGAGTGAGACGAACTGAAAGCTTCGAGTCGCGATCAATGCTACAGAGATGTTAAGCGCGTTAATTACAATCTAAAAGAAGGTTTGAGGTGCAGCAGCTTTAATAATATTTTTCAATCGTTGACCTGAAAGCTCTACCGGTAAAAAAAATTCATATCTTTATTCCAGATCACTATTATTTTTAAGGCATGTTCGTTAAATGATTATTTTGGTAATATGAACTTAGTCATCAAGTAATGAAAATGTAATGGATTCTATCATTACACGACTCAGACCGTTCAATTTTATTTGTCATACTCTATTTGGCTCAGATCATACTTTATTGTATGATCCGAGCCAATATATACATGTCAAACTTTAT
The DNA here is from genome assembly GCF_000764305.2 of Hyalella azteca. Taxonomy (NCBI): domain Eukaryota; kingdom Metazoa; phylum Arthropoda; class Malacostraca; order Amphipoda; family Hyalellidae; genus Hyalella; species Hyalella azteca. Next base: position 11,531 of record NW_025935969.1, on the reverse strand, counting down.
TTGATGTACGCCCAATTTGTAGTGCATTATTATTACCGAGCTTGAAATTAAGAATAAGCAAGACGAATAAACCCAGCGACGTCTAACGCAAAAATCTAGACGTATAAAGCGCATAGACGAGCAGCTCAATAAGGTAGCATGTGCGTGAGTGGACGATGTTTGCCGTAGTCGCTTTACATGATAAGAGTAAGGCTGTTGCCGAGGTGACATAGCAAGAAATGTGGCTTAGAACCAACTCTTTATCGATACATCGACTGAATACGTTAGAATCTCTCCATAATGAAAGCATTCACGCTCACTGCTGGAATGCCTTTCTCTTCATGCTGCGCAAGTAATGGTTTAGCATAAATGATGAATAGTGTTGTAGTTTGAAGGGGCCGAGTTCTTTGTGATAGAACCTAACTAAAATTGTGTGCATATTGGCGGCGCTATATGAGTTTGTTTTACACGAAGAAAAATTGGTAGTCGAATAACCATGTGCCACTCTGGGGTGCTTCCCGTCCATGCAATACTACTATGATTTTGAAAGAATGCGAAATACTTCCCTGGTATCGAAATTAAATGCTAGGTGCATGATATCACTTCCACTGAAGTAATATAAAATCTAGCAAATTGATAAGAAAATCCATACACAATAACCATACAAGTGCGAGAATAATTAAAAATAATTAAATTAAAATAATTAAGTTGTGTTACGTTCTCAAGTTCGGGACTTAAGCGCATGAATCAAATCCATGCAAACATCGGTCAGTAATCCACCTTCTCGATCAGCTGAACACAAATCTTTCAGTTGAGGATGATGTCGTGGGAATTGACTGAACACTTATCAATAATTAAACAATATGGCGGAAAAAAAGTTATTGTTATCAAACGTTAGAGTTTGATGATGTTTCAAACTGCAACGCTTCCCGAGGACGATAATAAAAATATTTCGCATGATCATTAGGCCAAAAATTAGAAGTAATCAAAATACTATATTGTCTCAAGCCTTACGTCGAGCAGAGCGATGGTCATCCTTCATATAGCTGATAAATGTTACGTATTTACTTGAGTCTTTTGTGTCGCACTATACATGGTTCATAATTTACAGATCAATAAGAGTACAGCCAGAGGCTAAATTCAGACTTTGTTATTCGTTTGAATGGACAACGTTTATTTCAGCAAAAATCTTTCAGGACCGCTCTAATGAAACCAAATATAAATAAAAACAAATTTAGATAGAAATTTCAATCCCCACCTAATGAAAATGAGACTTTAGAACGTTTTTCAGTCATATTTCAATGTTCGGATACAAGACTTTCGGTAAACTTAAGAACTTTCATGCAAGGAGATTTTTGTTTTATCAGAAAAAGAATTAAAGCTACGTTCATAAAATTTATTTGCTGCTAATTTTCAGGCTTTGTCAGAATTTTATAGATATTTTCGTAGCTCATTGCTCGTAAAATTGATAAAGACGCTCATGAAACATTCGTGATACGTGATAGTTTGAGAGCAACGACAGCTCACGATCTGAGCAGCTCATTAAATTTTCGAACAGATTTTAGATACTCACTTTTCGTGGTGAAATCGATGTCACACCACTGCTTTTCAATTAAAATTAAGCCAGCATCGATAAATATAATAATTAGAAACTCAAAAACTTTTCAATGTTACAAGCGCCGTCAACCCTAAACCAGCCATCTAAACTCCACCCGATCACAAATATTCCTTCAAAACAATCAGTCAAACAAACAGCATCGCCTAATTCGCACAGAACCGAAGAGATCAACACCATGGTCTTCAACAACTCAATATCTAAATTTTGCAGAGCGCTGAAGATGAAACTTTAAATTACCTTAAACTTTAAATTAAATTCACTCAAAAACTTTCAGAACTCAACTGCCATCAGTGCCAATTGTAGAATAATTTTCAGAATATGATTGTCAATACCGAGACAAGCATTAATTCGACATATATTATGATTTATTATTTGATGTTATTATTATTTTATTATGATTTATTATTTGATGTTATTAGTATCTTATTATTCTGATTTATTATTTGATATTATCATTTTTTTTTTTTTGTTATTTATTATTAAATATTATCATTACTATATTATGGGCATCATGATTCCCGTCAATGACGTCTCACAGGAAGTTTGTGGCAGTCTCTCAGAACTATGACATCCTCTATGATAAGGTACTTAATAGTTCGATGTAGTAACAACTTTTATATTTAACGCTCATTAATTATAAGCGGCTTATAGCAACATTAAAACGTTCTCGGAGTACTTACTTAAATCGACTTATTTGGGTAAAGATTTCAGAGCTCATCATTGTTAATGCATCGGTAATGTTTGCGAAGGCATTTTACCGCATTTAGTATATACTCGTACATTACCAAGGGTTCTTTTATTGTATTCACTAACTGACCGTCTCGGTTTCTTTGCACTTGAACAGGTCAGGCTTCCTGAGTTCACCTGACCAACGTATGATCAATTTTATACGAACAGTCAATCAACATCTTGATATTCTCATGCGTAATCCGTAAGACGGCTTAAAACTAATTTTGCAAACCGACAGTCTAAGAGATCGTTTACCTTCAATCAATTTTTTTCTCATGCAGACATTCACGCTTACATTTGTATGCTGGGAATAAATGTGTTTTCTATAGCTGTAAAAAAAGATCAGACTCCAAAAATGAGATATGAATCAATTAACATTTATAGTAACTCTTCTTTGGCATTTTTTGTTTTTATGCTTTTATAGCCTGCATATACGGGGGAAATTAGCATAAATTTCACTTTAATGCTCCATGTGAGCGCGAAATGTGGACATGAAAACATTACACCACGGCATTAAAGTTGTGAGCAAGATGCCGTTCTACATAACACAAACATCACTGCTACGAAAAAGTAATATACATACCAGAGTACCAGCAAAGTTGAAATCCTTTTTCCACTGTATTCATACAGTAGACGCATTCATACACGAATTTCAGCCTTCCTAGGAAGTTTGAGTTCACGGAAAAATTATTTATTTCGGATGTTAGTTACCAGCTCTTAAGAAAAGATAGGTTTTTAATAGAGTTTAAACATCTTTTTGTTTTACTTTAAATTTTTCATTGTGTCACGGTTGGTCTCCGTAAGTATCGATTCTAATATAAAATTACAAAATTGATGTATTTTCTTTGTGGCTAAACAAAGAATGAGATTGCCAACAAATGGTGGCATGGGAAGCTGCCCCGGATAGCATGTAAAAAACAGCATGTAAATAAAAGCATGTAAAGAACGGCATGTAAAGAATAGCATGTAAAGAACGGCATGTAAAGAACTGAGTTTGCTAGCCGCATGACTCCTTCATTACCAGCGGTTCTTATCTTTTAATGACGGCAGCCTACGTCGATAACTCATTTCAACTCTCACAATCTCTGCATTATGGATCACTCCGTCTCTGGCCTCTTAGTCTCTTGTCTCTTAGTCTCTGATCTCTTAGTCTCTGGTCTCTTAGTCTCTGGTCTCTTAGTCTCTGGTCTCTTAGTCTCTGGTCTCTTAGTCTCTGGTCTCTTAGTCTCTGGTCTCTTGATCTGTTGCCCCTTAGTCTCTGGTTTCTTATTCTCTGGCCCTTTAGGCTCAGGCCTTTTATTCTCTGGCCTTTTTGTCTCTGGTCTCTTATTCTCTGGCCTCTAGCCTCTTAGTCTCTGGTCTTTTAGTCTCTTCTCTTATTCTCTGGCCCTTTAGTCTCGGGCCTCTTATTCTCTAGCCTCTTAGTCTATGGCTTCTTAGTCTCCGGCGTCTTAGTTTCTTTCTCTAGAGAAGTATTTAGTGCACGTCAACGGTCAAGGGTGTTCAATATCAAGTGCCTCAAGAAATTTTGAAACACAAATCTTGTTTATTTTTCATTTATCATTAATTTTTTTACTTACCGATTTTTAATTATTTAGTATCATTATTACTGATTTTTATGTTAGGTTGTACCATCAATATGTACCACCAAAATTATTGATGACTTTTTCTTGTTGATGTCACATGTCTTATGTTTCACTTCGCACCAACAAGTTTAAAGCTATGCCCATGAGTTGAATTTAGGACTCAGCTTAAACTATCCATTAAGCGACTATACTTTTCGTGCCCAGTAACAAATACTATGTAAATATAAACAAGCTATGCTAATCAAGATGACGCGCATGAATTTTTTCCACAAATACATAAAAACATCAAAGAGAAAGTTTTACTTTGCTTTTGCTCAGCCAAGCGCACGCTGGGAAGTGATGATGTTCAGCATAATGGAAGAATAATTGCATAATTTAACTAACCAACAAAATGAAAAAGTTTTATATTCTCCCGCAGAACTATTCCAGTATTTTATTAAAACATGAATTTTGTGCTGGGAACTTCTTCATTTTATCGTCGTCTTCAGGTTATTAGTCGCCTTAATTCAAATCCTACTAAATTTGACGCATTTTCTTCTTCCTAAATCCATTCAAAGCGGATCATTGAAGAACTTTTCGCAACGAGTATTTCACAGACAATAAATCAAATATTTATGGAACAAAAACACTGCACTGTCGATTATTTTATCGCGTTTTGTTAAAACAAAGAACATAAGCACGACAGAGTCATGCCTATTATGCAGCTCATGCCACTCAAACACTGGCTCTTTACGAAAGCAGTATTAGCTGCAATTTAAAAATGAAGGAATATTATCATGAACTTTTACTAACATTGGGCTCATCTTCAACATTAGTTAGGAAATTCATCGTTGGCAACCACCACTTTTCACATGAAAGAGCCACCTGTCAGACTCAGCAGCACGCGTTCTATTATTCACAGGTGAGGTAGAAGCACGCGATGGGCGGGGGCGGAACACCGACACTGACACAACCTTCCTCGGCGGCGCCGAGCGCCCTTGTGAGCAAATTGAAAATAGCAAGCAAGTAGAAGTAGCAACCTCGGCAGGAGCGCACACAGCTCGGGATAGACCAGGAACAAACTTCACTTGGAATTGTTATTCCATATAATTTTAAAATATTTTGGTTGTTGTGAAAATTTGTTTGTGTAGCAGCAGTTTTTTAGTAACGTGTTTAATAGTAAATATTTATCGCAGCCTAATTTAATTCTGAGGATTTACTCGATATTATCCTCATAATAAATATTTCACAACCTCGATGCTAGTACGAATTCGATATTAGCACCCGGATTAAAATCTATTTTAGATATTTTACTTTAAACGTTACCCAGCCACCCAGGAACGCTCAATGTAAATAACCCCTGGAATTTAAGAATCCGATTTCATCTTATCCCATTTTCCGAACCGCGTTAGCACTAATCCCCTAAATTCCATCTGGCGTTTCCCATAATTCCCATCACGTTTCCCATTATTACGTTCCCCGTAGTACCGTTGATATTTTGCCGAACTATAGTGATTTTATCAATAAAAAATATGTTGTAGCCGGAAAATATTATTTATGGGGCATTTTTTTTATCTCTGTGAATAAAATTTAAATTGTGAAACTAAGGAGCAATGTACATTTCAATTGTTTAATCCAATTCTTAATGTCTACAACTTAAGGAAGCGTCTTGTGCTCTACAACAAAAAATGTCATTTTAGTTTATTGGTTTTGCTCGATATACTTTCGGTTCTTTCCAGGCTTCGAGCTCACAAACTATTAAATATGTTTACGATTTACCGGCTTCTTATAAATCATCTAATAATTCGCTTTGTGTAATTCATCACATGAACAATATGTAGCGTTTGATCAAATCTACGTTATTAAATGAATATTTATTCAGAATCAAATCTTGCTTGCTCCAAAACACGGCATTAAAATTTAGTTTTCATCTAAATTATTTCAATCGCTTATCAGTGATGCATGTGAGAAATGCCTTTCTCGGAAAGTAAATTGAATGTTTGGTGTAAATTCCGTGGACTTATTGAAGATAAATAGCACGTTCTATTTTCGCCTCCGACACAATTCTCAATATATCGTAAATTCGACTTCTAGTCGATAGCCATTTGATTGGACCAAACATTATAAGACCTCCAGTATTTGTAGCACAACGAGTCCCAGATGAATTGATGGTTAAGTTTTTGCTGTTTTTGTTCTAATTTATAACTTCAAATTTATTTAAAATTGTTGCTCTGCTCTGTATCAATAAATTTTACGTTTTACTTTTAGAGTTTACTTTTTTATTCAGCAACCATATTTCAGTGAAATTCTACAATTTTCCAGTGTCTACTCAACCAAAAATCGTCTATTTTTAAAAAATTTATTCATCAGAAATTCTAACTTGGTAAGCCCCAAAATTTTACGCCTATCGGAAACAGTTTTTTCGATCAGGAGCTGTCAGGAGTCAGGGTAAAAAGCAGCGAGGATTGGGGCAACTTTTAATTAGCTCCAAAATAGTTCAGTGAACGGTGTCGATGGCCCAACTTGTCCGGGGTCATCTATTCAGAGTAAAATAATTACCCCACATTCCTGGGACGCGTTTAAACCAGCTTTTGCGACCGCAGCTCTGAATGGCGATTACATCGGCGCATGCACAACTGAGTTAATTTGGGACTAATTTTTAATTTCATTCGCTTTGGCTGCGTCGTCGAATGGCATTGAAATGGATTGGTCCGAGTACATGGTTGCCGGCTTACCGTTTCACAGCTTCTAATGATTGAAATATTTTTGTCAAAATTTTATATTAGTGAATATTATATCAAGAGGCATTTTTGAAACATAATGGCAAATATGTTGACAACATTACCGATACATCGCACCACCATGTACAGGTGCTGCCACCAAGTGCAGTACATGTATTGTGCAATAGGCGTACAGTATGTATGTGTAGCGTGGGTGAACAGTATTTATACTGTGTATATACACTGTGCATCCTGAAGTCTCGCATTATATATTCTGTTTATTTGTAGCATATATACTGCAGATTTACATAATGTCTCAAGCGAAAGTATAGTTTATTTGCGTCTGATAGAGCGTACATGTGCTAATTAACACATATAGATATAATTCCTATACGTGAAAATCTGTAATATTTAAAATCTGTAGCTTATTCTTTCCAGCGAATGAAGTGAATGTCCCTGAAACATTCACAATGAAAAATGTTGCCACGTTGGGATGAAGGTGAATAATTCGTCTAGCCCTCGTCAATTTACAGTGAGTCTGATTATTATAATAATCAAATTTAAATTATATTTAAGTTTGATTTACCAATAATTAATCCAATCCCCAAAACTGGCGGATGGCTTCTAATAACAGTATCTGTAAACATATTATAGATGAGTTCTGTATAGTTACATAAAAACTGTTCAACAACATTTCTTTGCCTCTGGACAAATTTTGCCTCTGGACTCTGAAATTTTTGTCAATTATCACTTATAAATGAGGCAAATGAAAATATTCAATTAGAACTAATGTTTCTAATTGAATAGACACGCTTCATGGCCGGTCTCAACTGAAGCAAATTAATAGTCATAATTTTAGCGAGATCAATTCCCCACGAGTGAACTAAATTTCAAATCTCACTACGTCCGCGCTGCTCGAGACAACACTAAATTTGAGGGTTCATCTTTTCATTTGTATGCGGAGATTCGGGAGGTCCGTAGCGACCCTTCTCTGCCTCTGGTCTGCGAGTTTGCAATAGTTTGAAGCTGTAAACCTTCCCATCTTACGAGGCATCCTCAAGTCTTATGAAAATAGTTCCAACAACTTGTGCCGTGTCTTCATATGGAGCCCACACTCAAAATTATGAGCAAATTTCACACGTCTCGTTTGGGGGACGGACGACAGAGTTTACGACTGAGACTTCAAAGATCAAAATATTGAAGCAAGCCCCGTGAATATTGAAAGACTGGAAATAGTATAATTTTAGTTAATGCTTTGGGTTTACATAACTTTCTCGAAAAATTAGTAGCTATCTACAGTAATTTATATAAGTATATTTTGCTATAAAATCTCACATGCAATAAGCTTATCGTCAGACAACTAAAAGCAATCTGTAACTACATTCCGTTTCGTAAGAGAGGCAAATCACGACCAAAAATTAGAACTAAATATAAACAAAAAGACCAATCAACATTAAAATCAACATCATTCTACTATGTTTGTGCAATTCCATAATCTTCACTCAGATAAATTAGCAGACTTTGTCCAAATATCTTGACCCATTTTAGCCTGGAAAAAAATAGTGTATTGGTGCTACGTGCCAAAAGCGTGTCGCTATTTGGAAAATATAGATCCATAATATTCATATTATGAATAAATATATATATATATAATTAATAAACATTAATATTAGAATAAATAAATAATATTATACATTCATATTATGGTCGTCGCGTGGCAGTGCACCAGCCCCTCTACCCCCAAATGGACGGTGCAGTAGGCATGCCAATGAGAACACAAGCTTATGAAACACAGCAGCTTCATGGATTTCCGATAGACGATCATGCGTCTCACACACAACCTATAATGGCAGGGAAATACATTACGATCTTAAGAAGAAGGAAGAGAAAACTAAGATGAGAGGCATGAACAGGAAAATGGAAGAGTTTTATTCTACTCAAACCTTCTCAGAGGTTCTTAAATCAATGAAAATAACTACTCCACATAGAGAAAAATTTAATTTTTAGTTAATGTGAATTTAAGGATAATATTTCTATCGGTTGAACAGAAATTAGGAAGTAATAATTAAAGGACTTTTTGGTGCTCCTGAACCTCATTGCTTGATCTTACATTGTCGCGAGACAACCGAAGCCTATAGAACCGAAAAAAGAAATCTTAACGATAATATTGAGGCAGGAAAGAAATCTTTATGATAACATTGAGGCATGAACTAAATCTTAATAATAATTTAGAGGCAGAAATGAAATCTTAATGAATATAGAGGCAGGGAAGACATCTTAATTAAGATATTGAGGCAGGAAGGATATCTTGATGATAATATCGAGGCAAGAAGAACATTATAATGATAATATAGAGGCAGGAAGGAAATCTTAATAATAATATCGAGGCAAGAAAAAATCTTAATGATAATATTGAGGCAAGGAATGAAATCTTTATGAATATAGAGGCAGGGATGACATCTTAACTAAAATATTGAGGCAGGAACGAAATCCTAAAGATGAAATAGAGGCAGGAAGGATATCTTGATGATAATATCGAGGCAGAAAGGTTATATTGATGATAAAATCGAGGCAGGAAGGATATTGATGATAATATTGAGGTACGGTAATAAGGAAATCTTAATTAAATCTTGTCAGGCCAGGTCCTTCTCGGCCAAGTCGCCATCGAGACTTCAAGCTAATCAGGCTCTTGCGAAGCTCTCAAATAACTTGTCTTTTGACCGAAGATTCGTCGCAAGTTTGGAAGTTGTTCAGTCGTCCTGTGCTTCAATCGAGTCTCCGTTTGAGTTGTCAGCTTCCGAAACTTCAACAGGAACTTCGGTTTTTGTCCAGCGACGCAAAATATCGAGCCTCTCTTATTGCTTCTAAAAAACGAAATAACATCAAGCAGTAAATAATTTCCGTTTGTTGTACGTCATTTATTTATTCAGTAGGAATTATACGCGAGTTAATTATAATAAATGATTCTATTGCCGGTAGAACCAACGAAAGACAAAATTTTATTTTCAAAAATGTTTCTGTTTCTACCTTTTGAAATATTGAATTTCTTTAATAAGTTTCCTGTAACTGAAATAAAAATTCATATGAACAACCATCATATGCAACAAAAAAAGTAATTTCAAATGGATTTAAATTGAATTTCTGATGCACAAACAAATATCCCAGGTTTAGTCCAGTAACAAATGCTTGCGAGTTGTTGGTGGATGAAACATGCAGCTTACCTTCCTATTAAACAGCGCTTACAGGCACCGGTAGCGAGCAGGTCGGTGCCAAGAAGGGTCGGTCCATTAAGAGGCTTAACAAATCTATAACAAGGCAAGGGAGAGACGATAACGATGGTCAATAAAGCTGCCTCAACTGCCAATACATCGAGCAATTTACATGGTGGTCGAAGCGAACATTTCCCATACATGTTATTGTACTGCTGGTGCCTTAGTTGTAGTGAACATTTTATTGACAGCTATTGACCATAATAGCTATTGTTACAATCCCAGTGTTTATTGTTACGAAAATAAACATCAGTTGAAAAAATTATAATTTCCTGTTCATTCCTGTATGGCTCTCAGAAATTAATGATTTACCGAGGTTATGCTGTTGAAGCTCACGTTAATTAACAAATTGTCTATTTGTCAAATAATATTATTTTTTAATTTTTACCTTAATCCACACATTATTTATTGTAACACAACTATTTCAAATTTTGTTCCACCAAGTGCGCTGAAGTAAAAGAATATGCACTATCGTGCCGCTTAAGCCTTTAATTCCTATTTTTTAATGTCTCAATAATCTCTCACAGCATAAATCAGTTATTACCAACAATTGACAGTATTTCTACACTGCGTCGGTTCGTCAATACTCAGCAATGTAATTTACGTGTCTTTATGAAGACTTAACACAATATATACACGAGATCATTTTCTACGATATTCAAACATACCCAATATCGTGCGAAATGTCCATGCGTCGCTGGGTCCGAGTCAGACAGCAATCACTTGTACTTAGGCCCTCCAATTCATGTATCGTGAAGCCGACCAACAAGTAAAGCTTGTAAAGCTTCATTGAATTTTTGTCTATATGTTTTAGGCTCGGGATACAAATCAAGTGAGTCCTAAACCAAGAAATCTACGTGTGGCAATAGACCTCAACACTCAGTCTGAAATATTGAATTGTGCAGAACAGTATTAAAATAAATTTAGATTAGGCAATCCTTTAGAGTTGGAAATGAACAGCATATATAATAGAGGTTCAACTTATTCCTGGAATCACTACGTTATAAATTACTACAAAAATTATTCGAGTTATTTTTGTGTACAGGATTGGCGCTATGGTCGTCTGAAGGAATCCTCTTGAAGGACACAAAAGAGAGGTGGACAACAAAGGCGAGGGCCGCTACGGCCCGAGAGGCCGCGTTGCTGCTTTAAACAATCTATTATCCAATCGAACAGCTAAGCGACACTGTGCTGAGCGTGATGATGTGGCCATGGTGATGATGGTGTGGTGGGGCCATGGTGATGATGGTGTGGTGGTGCCATGGTGATGATGGTGTGGTGGTGCCATGGTGATGATGGTGTGGTGGTGCCATGGTGATGATGGTGTGGTGGGGCCATGGTGATGATGGTGTGGTGGGGTCATGGTTCCATCCACCAGCAGAGTGAGTCTTAAAGTGAGTGAGAAAGAAATGAGTTCCCACATGTCTCGCTCATTATTTATATACTGTAGGTTACCAAGCGTATGCCGTTACCGAGTTCTTTTCTATCCCTAATCAATGCAACTCTTGTCCACGGTACGAAAGATCCACCATTTCCCTTCTTGCCTGTAACCGCCATAAAGCGGTCTATTTCATTATCATTAAAGGGCCAGCTTGAGCCATATCACGGCCAAATATTCCACGGATTTCCCTCCAAATTCCCGCCCTATGAT
>NW_025935968.1:0-14380 GCF_000764305.2 Hyalella azteca | reverse complement strand
TGCGCATGGAGTAGAGCGGTCAATTGTGCGCATGGAGTAGAGCGGTCAATTCCCGTCAAAAAGATGGCGATGTCCTCGATATTTTCGGTTGCGTGCGCCCGAAGTTGATGTACGCAATGCGATGCCAAGGAAATTAAACATGATCAAATGAACGTCTATTACATCATTGAATAACTCGCTCCAATGGCAACAACATTTTGTTGTAAAAAAATTGGAAGCGTGGCATAACAACACAATTAGTGACATTCTTACGTATCCTAATTTTAAAGCTAACAACAGTGAAATAAAAAAAACACAAGTAGGTGGATATTATTTACGAGGAAAAAATATATAGTACGCGGATATGAAGTCAATGTTTTAATGACTGATTCCTTACACAACTCGATTCCTCCTCAGATGTCTTCGCATTATACCCAACGACATCAACATTTTTTTAGAAGGAAAAATATCGAATTCATGCGTGCATATTTATTAATGCAAGTTTCGTTGAAGACCAGATTCTATCCAAGCTATACCACATTAGTATATATTTGTTAATGCATGCTAGTGCGAGTCATGAAGATTTTCTACAATAAATCATTTAATATGAAAATATTTTCTCTCAGTCAGTCAACATGGGACTAGCGGCTGCCCTTGATACGCCTGTATAGCTTGATAGCATACGAGGGCGGTCTAGCGTCCTAATCCTTTTAAAGCGTTTACTAGAGCAGCTCTCTTTGATTTGCCCCTCACGAGAGACCCTATGTAGAGTTAAGCTCGGCACGCACTGCATAAGAAATAGTGATTAAAAGTGTGTGCTCCGATGTAGTACAATCTGAGTTGTATTATTAGCAGGCTATTCTTGCTGCTCCATGCAGATCTGAAACTTGAATAGCTGCTGAGGATCAAAAGTCAGTGCGTTGTAATGGATTAAGTTAGAGTGAGAATATTTCAATTGCACGGTATAATTTTGAAGTAAAAATACTCCACGAGCAAATGAAAATTACCCAAAACTATGAATTTCTCGCTCTCGTATCGTTAGCAGCCATCCAAATCTCCCCCGCCTTTCACGCAGTACAAATGACTAAAATAACAATAACAAAACCTTGACAATACTTGGGTCATTTAGACGATTTGCGGATGTTCACTATAACAGCCAGGATGCTGGCACCCTTTGGCAGCTTTATGGCTCTCAGGAGACAACTTTTCGTCAGGATTGCCAGCATTATAAAATAATATTCGATGGTTGATGGCCAAGCTGCGCACTATGCCCGGCCTACAATTAGACGGCCATCATTTTTAACTGCAGAGTCTCGATCCCTATGTGGGATACAGTGAGAGATTTTTTTTTCGAAAAAAATGGTATAATTGGGCAAAAGTAATTTATTTTGTTGTTAAGGTAATCATGATATAATATCGTTTATGTTTATATTATATTAAATTAACTTCATTCGTTCTACCCATAGAGTAAATTTTGTTGTACAAGATTTAGGTACAAGAATTGATGAAAAAATCTGCTCACAATAAATATCGCCTCAACGAATTACAGCACATGAAAACTTTGTACCTATAACGGACGTTTAAACACGCCCAATGCAACACAAATGTCGAAACTTGCATTAATGTCGATGTAATTGTCATTTGACAATTATTGGTTCTTGGCAGTTTTGATTTGTGCATCAATGAAAGAAAATTATTATATTAAGATTATATATTGGCTAAAATTATTATACTATATTCTGTTTCAGAACGCAAAGCTGCTAAAAAACGGCAATTCCTTGGCTATTGAATCGTGCAAATGGTATTGATGACGCAAACCTAAATTAAGCGCTTGTCCTCGGCTGATTTGCTTTGCACAAATGAATGTTTCGTGCTTAAAATAGGGTCTTTACGATCAGTTTCTGTGACCACTCGTCGAGTCTCCCGAGGCTTCAGTTCTTCATGTTTGTCGAGACTCCAGGGCAAAAGTCTCGACGCGAATATCTGAATCCTAAGCAGCTCCTGAAAAGTTTGTTTTGCCGCGACTCTGACACAGAATCATCTGGACTCGTCCCAGCTGTTGACTCCAGACCAGCCTGATTTTGCTTCTCCGACAAGCAAGAGAATTTCGTTTCCCGAAGAACTAAAGCTTGGAAAAAAAGCCCAAGTACAAAGGCTTTGTGATTCATTTGCTTTTGGAATCTCCATTAGTAAATGTAGCCAGAAAAGTTCAATGTACTTTTGTTCGATTAATACGCATTCATTTGTTATTATTTTGACTGCAGATGAATAAATTAAATTAAGTTTACTCCAAAATTTTTCGTTATTCGTCAAAATAAAACTTATAGACTTTTTGCAATCTTCAAATTTAAAGTTTAACATAACATTTGTCTAAAATTGCAACATCTTTCTTTCTTTGCTACTTTTCAATCACTATTTCAGTCTTGACTTCTCATGATGCATTTGAATTTGTATTTTTCAACAAGGAAATATATTTGTGTTTTCTTGTTTCACTGAGCACTTCTTTTATCGCTGCTGACTACACAAATTCCAGCGCCACATATTTTGTTCACAACCCCGCTTGATTACCGTGGCTGGGAAGATTACCGTGGCTGGGAAGATTACCGTGGCTGGGAAGATTACCGTGGCAGAGAAGATTACCGTGGCAGGGAAGATTACCGTGGCAGGGAAGATTACCGTGGCTGGGAAGATTACCGTGGCTGGGAAGATTACCGTGGCTGGGAAGATTACCGTGGCTGGGAAGATTACCGTGGCTGGGAAGATTACCGTGGCAGGGAAGATTACCGAGGCTGTATCTGGACTCGTCCCAGCTGTTGACTCCAGACCAGCCTAATTTTGCTTCTCCGACAAGCAAGAGAATTTCGTTTCCCGAACATCTAAAGCTTGGAAAAAAAATTTGTGATTCATTTGTTTTTGGAATCTGCGGAAGTATATATAGCCAGAAAAGTTCAATGTACTTTTGTTCGAGTCATACGCATTCATTCATTGTTATTTTGACTGCAGATGAATAAATTAAATTAGGTTTACTCCAAAAATTTTCGTTATTAGTCAAAATATAACTTATAGGCTTTTTGCAATCTTCAAATTTAAAGTTTAACATAACATTTGTCTAAAATTGCAACATCTTTCTTTCTTTGCTACTTTTCAATCACTATTTCAGTCTTGACTTCTCATGATGCATTTGAATTTGTATTTTTCAACAAGGAAATATATTTGTGTTTTCTTGTTTCATGGGGCAATTCGTTTATCGCTGCTGACTACACAAATTCCAGCGCCACGTATTTTGTTCACAACCTTGCATGATTACCGTGGCTGGGAAGATTACCGTGGCTGGGAAGATTACCCTGGCAGGCAAACGCTCTTTTATTTGCCATCAATTAAAAGGAAATCTCAGGCAAAAACTTCATATACAAATATCCTCGTGATCCTTATGGAGAGATTTGTGTTCTTCTCGGTTGTTATTTACATCAATCATAAGTCCCACCCATCGTTCCATTAAACTATATATAGAGATTTGACTTATACAAAATTTTGAGAACCTCCTGTTGTTCACCGGCTACTTTACTCTAGATAAATTACTGCTGAAAATTTATGTGTAAATATATGATATGTAATCTCATGGCATGGAAAATTTTCAATAGATAATAGTTCATACGAATAATCGGTTGGAAAATGTTTTTCACTGACAAAAATGTCCCCATGAAGGTGCAAAAAAAAAAAATGATGATGCAAAGTGAAATTACCCGCTAGTCTGTTTAATTATTTGTGCATTTTTATTAATCGATTGATTCAAGAACAGAGTAAAAAAAAGCAAAACACATTCTATATTGTGGAAATACAAGCGATGCAATCGAGATTTACCACTCATGCAGGCTTGTAGTATTGCGCAGCCTGCATCTATTGAACGTTTACTTGTCAAAAACGCCATGTAAACGCATTTAAATCCCATGCATAATTCACATACATCTCCCTCTCTTCCCGCCTCTCCCTCTCTCGCTAAAAATCGACTGCACAGGACTAATGTAAATCTGCCGGCCGGGCGTCAATATAAAAATGTAACTCAGTACTCATTGCAGTGAGTGACAGAGAGCGCATTTTCTCGTCGACGAAAACGTGAAGTCACGGCACGGAAAGACGGACGGTCAGACAGACGGACAGACAGACAGAAGGACATGACGAGCACAATAGGGCATTTTTCAATAAATTAGAAAATGCGCTAAAAACCTTGTTGAAAATTACGCGTAGTTCATCAGTGCCGTGAGACCGGCACTGTTACGGCTCTGGTTTTCATCATGGAACAGATGTCAAAGCCATTTAAAATTAATATTACTTGTAAACTGTTGAAAAAAACTGTGAAGAATTGACTGAGCGCCGGCAAAATATTAAACAATTTCTTCGTTAGAATTAACTAAGGTCACAGGTGTTAACAAGGAATCGTTATTAAAAAATTTATGTTATTCAAATTTTTTTCTCTTACGCCATTCAGCGGTTAATTTGACAATAAATTATTGAAAATTATTCTTTTTACGTACGGTTGTAGATATTTTTATCCGAATGATACGTTAAGTGAAACAAACTTAATTCATGTATCACCCATAGCTATGATATGAATCGGGCACCAAAACACAATCGGGTTTTATTCAATCTGTCATGCACAACAAACAATTGCATGTCCAATAATTTTAAAGAGGTAAGACAATAATATCACTAGCTTTCAGCGGTCGGTACAAAAAATCGACTGCAGGTTTTGTGCTCGTAGCTATGGACTCATACACGAAAATTATTCCTATGTTATCATCGGCCAACTATCGACCCTGCTTTAGACGGCCAGGTAAATGTGGGGGAAAATAGCAGAGGCGCTCGACACGTAATGAACGCTCGTGGTCATACACCTTCACTACCGTGGATTTCACGAGACTGCCTTCAATGTATGCATGGGCCGTCGAGAAGTTCCGGGCATTTACAGCGTAGCGATTTTCATGCCATTTTACGAGTTTACGCTTCGCTGTAAAGCGTCGCCTTCATTCCAAGACAAAATGAGCGGCCGCCTCATAATGAACGGACTGACGACTCATACATTCCACTGGTGCGGCCACAGGTTCACCCACTTCTCAGCACGTTGGTTTTTTCTACACGTAGAAGCTGAATTTAGACTGTTGTAGGAATGAAAATTCCTGGTTTTGTACTTATTCGTACGCCACAAGACAATTTTTTGTACCGCAGAACTAGTTCAAGCGCAAAGCACAAGAAACGTTCTGAATACATCTGTTTAACAGTGAAAGTTTCGAATTCAATAACATTATTTTTGTAAAATAAAACCAAAACTTGAATTTATGAACGAGATATGTTGAAATTGATAGCCGAATAACACTTCTACAAAGAGTCTAGCTAACAAGCCATCTCGCCTCTTATTATTTTGTCCTACGCAACTTAAATAATCCCAGCATCAGAAAATAGAAAGTCGATGCCCAGGAGACAACTTTTGGTAAAAATTCCTTCTTTATGAACACTGTTCGTCGCGCCAGAAAGAAAGTGAGCTCATTTATTCCCAAGCTTCACAAGCTCACCCATAATATTAGCGATAAAGTGGAGCAGGTACTTCGTCGCACGGCAGCGCATGCGCGGTGTCTGGGTTGAAACTCCACCCTTTGATGGTGCATTTGAAAGTTTATTCTGATGGTATATGGTGTATGATTTTGCAAAAACTATACAAAACTATTTAACAATTATCGACAGCGACAAAATGTGAAGGGTGCCCATCTATAACGCGTTCTTAAAATCTATGATGAAATGTTTCTTATTTGATTTGTGCAGTTATCTATTCAAATTTGTGCATAAATTCACCTAAATTGATATATATAGAGCTTATATGATGTTACCTAAATTATTCAGTAATGAAACGAAATAATCTTGTCTTAATTCAATCAATATTTTGGAATGAAATATTTTCATGAATAAATAGAGACAGACACAATTTTAATTTAAATATCATAAAATTTCGAAATTTTCAAGTGTCCACTACGGCTTCGAATTAAATTTGTCAGCCGATAAGTAAGGTATTACAATTTTTCTGACCACCATTGTGCTAAACGTGCTTCTTCCTCGATAAAATACTTGCATATAGTGCGAAATTTCCGCAGAGTTGACATTTGTAGTGCACACTCATTTGCACTTCACCTCTATTACAGCACGTTTTTCTTTTAAGCGCTTTTTCTCGTTTATGGAAATAAAGGCGCTATTGCGCTCGTCATGTCCGTCTATCCGTCTGTCCGTGACTTCACGGACAGACGGACGAGAAAATGCGCGCTCTGTCACTCACTGCAGTGAAGGGTCGCCTGCCGAAGACCACCACTGCCCTGGATGTAATGGACCATCATGATGCCTGCCTTCCGGAACGCAGCCTTCAACACTTTTGGACAATCATATCTAGGCCGTGGGTCGAACCAGCCCTCGGTCGAACAGCCACTCGTCGAAGGACGATAAATTTTGGAACAGAACAATGCTATCTGAAACCTAACCCCAGTGCGGTGAACGTAAAATTACGTAATTAAACGATGCCCGGAAGTCGTATTCGATCCGCGGCCTTGTGCTGCACGGCAGGTGTTATGCAAGGCCGGAGTATGACAAAGCCGAGTGGTTCACGGCTGATTTGTAGATGACCGGAGAGTTCCAAGGCGTTCGATTCAGGGCTTATTGGTGCACAAAATTGGTGGTGCACGGCTGCGCTCCCGCAGTGAGTACTGAATAATATTTTTTTCGTCATTTTTGCTTCTGTAATCTGCAAACCCAGAAAAGAACTTTCACACGAATTTATACATACTTGTTTTTTTCGCATTACGAGACTGCTCGACTTCTTAGGCTACTATGACCTGCAGTGCTATTGTCCATGGAAATGAATAGGGATGAGAGATATGAAGTGAAGTTGAGCAAAGCTGGGGCCATACTTTCAAAACTCGCTAAGTGAACGTAAGTGCTTACGCTCAATATTAAGAAGCTACAGCTAAAAGTTCTCGGTCAATTCCTAAAAAATTGAATAATTTAGCTTAGTAGGTAAATTGACTCAAAATTGTGCTTGAGGCTCCTTCAATTAAACGCGATCTCGAAAGGAACGAATGTCTTACTTTCTATTACGCACAATGTGCTTGTTCTGGATATTATTCCAATATGCGTTGGTCAAACAGCAAAAACAACCATTTCTGCCTCGAATCTTGCATTGATGATGTGTTCGTTAGTATTTTTCGATACAAAATTAATCGGTGTTCATAATTTTTGATGCGTTTCAATCGCAATATCTTCTGTAAGCATCCTTTAATCTATTGCATCTGCAATTTGTCTTGCTCTAAGTATGAGGCATATATAAGCGGTCATATTTGAAGATTCATGCGTCTTATTTATCAAAAGATATATAAAAATAGATTTTGGTGTCATCAGGAATTCTGAACCGAGCATCTAGGAGTTTTATTAAACAAACCGGTAATTATGTCTCGTTCTCATACCTTGGTGTACACGAAAATTCTCTACTAGACGAAACAGTAGCACAACAAATCATTGTAACAGTAAAGCACAATAAATCATTGTAAACTACTTTGGTTGGTCCCACTAGTTTTTCAAATTTACTATTCACTGTACAAGTGTACATGTTGCTATATAGGTTTATTATCGAGACGCTTTAATGAATAGTTTTAAATCTTGCCAACTTCCAAAAGTTAGGGTTTTTCATCCACTGGCAAAGACAAATTGACTCGTATATTACCTATGTTGTGTTTCCCAGCTTTTTGACGCAACTGCTGGAATAAGTTCTAGTTTTTCAGGAAATACAAATATTTTATGAACAAAAAGTCTTAAACTTGGTACTTTTTATTATGAACCACCGTGAGACATTTGTCGCACTGTAGTATGAAAACGTTTCATGACGACAAAACATACCACACAATGTATTGAAAGCGAATTACAACAATTGGTCGGTTTAATTATTGGTAAGTTTTATGACATGCCAATTTTAGAGATAACGGTCCAAAGGGTATGTTAGAATAGAATAGAAGTGTCGGCGTTGAAGAAATAGGCCCATGGCTACACAACTACAGCTAATTAATTACTACACGATTTGTGTAACATGAACATATTTTAACTAAATTGCATTAAATCAATAAATAACGTGTTAGTCGCATAAAAGAACAGTTTCGTTTTCTTGTACGTATATTATGTTGTGCACATAAAGCAGCGTTGCCAGATGGTATATTTCTATACCAGATTTCACAAATCTGGTATTTTCAGAAGGTATCCGGTGTGAATATTTTAGATCTTGCATATTTGCCTGAATATGGTATTTTCTGACTTACTGTAAATTTACTGCAATAAGGTCCATCTCTGAAGTTCAAACATACTCCAGCGTAGGCTGGAGATATAATATCGCGACTAGAGGTTTCCCGCCATTTTTGGAACCGCAAGTTTACCGCTTGATGAAATAACCCAAATCGAATTGTTAACATTCAGCTAAAGTGCTTAGTGCAATGTAAGCACGAGAGCGATGATCCTTGATTGATTACTTATCATTGATGATTTGGCCTAGGGCGAGTGAGGTTGTCGAACCGATCTCTGCAGTCTGCGACGCAAGCTCCACCATTTGTTTTGTGGTTTTGAATTCTAGAGTGCCAATTATTGGAGTTCCATTTGAATTCTGGGGTGCCATTCAATATTTCACTGATCTTGAAAATCATCATCCATTCATGGAACTGGCTGCCTACTACTTCACCCTTCTACTTTGACCTGTCTCCAATGCATTTGTGGAGAGAGTGTTTTCACAAGTCACCTATGTGAAAAAAGCAACGAAATAACATTTCAACTAAGGTACTGGAGTCCCTTATTCGGACCAAAAGCTATCTGCTCAACCGCAACAAGTGATCAAACCCGAAATGTTAGATTAATGTAATATGCAAGCATGTACTAATTGATTCTGGCTTCAATTATAAATCAATGCAATGTGTTTAAATACATGTAAAACAAAAATTTACTTGACGTCGTGGTTTTGTGGAACCATGAATCTTCATGTCATGAAAGGTTGAAAACGGTAAAACCTTCCCTCAAACTTGAACTTGAAGACTTCATTATAATGGCATAAATCATTAAATGGCTGTTTCATGACAATGACATAACTGAATCAAGAAATACCTTTACTTTAGTCATCTTAGGCTATAAGGTATTTTTGCAGTCTTGGCCAAACTTGAAAAATACAATGGTAGGTACTAGGCTGAGTCTAGGCTAGTAGGGCTAGTAGTCAGCCAGTCTGGCTGACTACTAGCCTACGCCCTTCTAGGGACTAGGGATGAAGTAGGTAGGTACCTAAGAGCTAAAGATAATTCATAGTTGGAAAATTTAAACTACCTACTTTTGTCCACTGACTCCACTCCATCCTACTGCATCATGGCCATGCATGCAATAAACATAGGGATCTTGATATGAACAGAGATTAATTTTTCTTGCAATATGTGGTAAAAAGAAACTAGTAGGTACAATACATTCATATGACAATCCTCACCTGTCTTGTACCTACAGTCCTACAGCAATTCATGGAATATAATATATATTTAGCTAAAAATGAATCAAGAATGTCTCTGAAAGTAAGGTTTCACTTGAAATTTCATACATTACTCATTAGGCACCTGTACTTAAAATAAATGCTTGAAGAGTTTCCCCACTGACTCAATTTTGGCAATATGATATTATATGGCCATGAGATCACTTCCATAAATTAGACTGATCTACCAATCAAAAGCTGAAATGCTGAATAGATACAGAAATGAATTTATCATTTTATGACACATATTCAGATTTTCCCAGTTGAAAAGCTGGACTAATCACTAGGTCACTACTCACTGCTTACTAGGAGTAGGAAGGTTTTTGCTCTAAAATGTACTGATTTGATAACAAAATGATGTAACATTACAAGAGAGTGAAGAGACTGATAACTATGCTGTACTTATGAATTATGATATCATCAGTCATCACTCAATGCAACATGTACATCACATACCCAAAGAAAACTGTCTGCCCATCTGCCAGGGTAAAGAATTGAAAAATTTGTCTCTATGGATTATTAAATGGATATATTTCTCAAGTAATAATACTGTAGCACTTATTAAGCTTTAAATGATACATTGTCCTAGCAGTAAATTTTGAAATTTCTATACAAAATTTTTCCAAACAATATTTTGTAGAGCAATTCCAATTCCAAGTTGATTGACTTATCTAGCTTTAAGCTTGTTACCCTAAATTATTTTAAACTTTTCTTTTTGGTCTACAAACAGGTTACTAGGAGTACCTAGGTAATTATTAATTTCAGTAGTCACTAGTCAGTTCAAGAGACTTGAAAATAAGATGAAATAATAAGATAATAATAAGATTAAAGAATAATGAGAGACTCAAAAAAAGTGTCATATCACCTTACGCATTATAAAATGATGCAGATATTTTAAATGTGGTTCATGAATAAGTTTCAGCAAACTGAAGAATGCTATTTGTTATAATTGAAAATTGGAATACACAATATAGCCATCAAAATAATCAAGGTGGAATTCTGGGAATGTGAGTTCACATATTCAAGATTGATCCAGCCTAGTACAGGGTGCGTACCAGTCATGGATAACCTGGAAAGTCATGGAATTTGACTTTTCATTTTCCAGGCCTGGAAAGTAATGGGATTTCACTTCAGTTTATGGAAAGTCATGGTATTTGCAAATAAATGAAGAAAAAAAGGGTTTTTCTGTGCTGCATGCTTCTAGTAACTTGATAATGAATGATGGATACATTCAATATGTGATAACACAATAAAAATGTCGTTCAATACCCTTCTTTTGGATTCACCAGTGCAAACAAAAAATATTGTTTGATATAATGAAAAAACTAATGAGTACATTTTTGATAGAACCAATTTTCTGTTTTGAATGGAACCTGCATGAAGAAATAAATTATGACAGCCTATACTGTCAAACGGGGTAAAAAGGGATGATTTTGAGCATTTTTTGTTAATAACTTCTTACCATGAAACATTTCAGAAACCAGTTTAGGCTCATTTTATAGCTCTTGGCAAGGGCTATCCAATGGCATCTTCAAAAAAAAATTCCATATGCTATTCGTAAGGTGCCAGATGCAAAATAAAACTGTCCCGATTTGCTCCTGGAAATGGGGTAATCCGGGACACTTGCAATAAAAGTTAATTTTAAAACGTTTGAAGCATGCAGAGTGTACTCATCCATTATTAACAGTACTTTGAAGTCCTCCTCTTCCATTGTAGATGATGTAGATGTAAAATAAATGACATTTTCTGTGATTTTTACTTGTTTTTCCTTTATTGATATTATATTACCATATTCAATAATTACTGTATTATTAATGTGATATTACTGTATCCATGGACATGCCATTGAGCATTGACAATGACCTTGTCCACTGCAAGCTTCATATCAGCAGCCATGTAGCATTTCTTCTGTATCTGTAAGCTTTCATAATGGTTTGTAATTTTGCACAATTTTAATTGAGTCAAGGGATTTCACTATAAAAAAAAGATCATGAAAAACATACCTGAAACAGAAAATAATGTTTTAGTGACAACCATCATAAGTTTTGGAGAAATAAATCATAGTTTAGGTCAATTAATTTTCATTCTATGATGCCCGGTGCACAATTCTATATATAGCATTCTATGTACAATTTTGTGACTACCGATGATGCACTAATTTTTCGATAAGTGTATTTTTTTCACTGAGCAAGGTAAATGTAATCAAAATTCTTTGCTTGATTTTTTTGTTAACTGGAACCTTTGCTAACTGAGGTTCTACAGTAAATGCATTTTTAAGGGTGTCCCTAATTACCTCGGGGGTTGTCCCGAGTAGCCCCGCCGTGCAGAAATGGCTGCCATTTTTTTTAATGAGATAGGCAAATTCCGCCAATTACGTTTTCAAGCCGATACCTGAGTGCAACTTTTATGTAGGTAAAATTTTTTAATACGGCAAATATTTTTTTGCTCCAGACCTTAGCAGAGGTACTTTTCCAAAATTGCACTTTTCACACTTTTTTTCAGCAATTTTTTATAGATAGTAAATGTTTGATTTCTTGACTAGCTTTATACATAATAGATAGTACTAATGTTGAAGTTTAAGCCACTATTTTTAGTTTTGCAATATTTTGATTAGTTTAGCTGCTACAACATTTCTACGAAATGTGGGACACGAATCCCAATTTACCCCGCCCGTCCCTTTTTACCCCGTTTGACGGTACTAATATACCTATGTATTAGTGACCATATGCATCTTCTTTGCCTGTTGCTATCAAAGGCAGTGGCAGCTACAGCTGTGTAAAGATGTGATTGTATCTTCTCACAATGCATTTATTAACTATGTTTATTAGTGACCAGACATACCTTAATTGTCTGTGGCTGTGCAATGATGCAATTGCATCCTTGTGCCTTGCAGCCATGCAGATGTCACTGCCTGCTGACAGCTGACTGCACAAATTGATTACATAAAGATGGGGCAATTCCTGAATTCCTGTATAAACTCAGCAGATCATTGGTTTAGGGAAGCTCATTTTGAACAGCAAAATCCCCCCCAAAAAACTAGCATATTCCTGAAAGTAGTCCTCAATGTCTCATCACTCATCATCAGCCATTGGAGTATCTGTATTTAGCATTTGGTGTGAACTTGTTTGGCTGTTGTATACAGCAAATTTTTGTTGTATTGAATTTTTTAATACAACAAATTTTTTTTTTTGCTTCAGACTTAAGCAGAGGTACTTTTCCAAAATCTCACTTCTCCCTCTTATTTTCAGGAATTTTTTATAGATGATAAATGTATGATTTCTGTACTTGCTTTATGCTAGATAGATAGGAAAAATGTTGAACTTTTCCCCACTATTTTTAGTGTTGCAATATTTTATTTAGTTTAGCTGTTACATTTGTACAAAATGTCGAAGGAAACAACACTACCCCGTTTTATGGTAGTGTTATTGAAGGTAGCTTTAGTTTTGGCACTGTAATTATTCCAGTTTGCTTTTGCAAAATTCATGATAGCGTTTTCAGAGCTGCAGTTAGCTCAGTAGATGACTTGCGTCTTGGTGTAGATCAGGAGGCAATCATATGATGCGGTAGTCATGGCAGTCCAATCCAAGAGTGTGATCAGAGTGTGAGTGGCAGGTAATGGCTGGAGTGAGTAAGATTATCTGTTGGGTTGCCCTGACCAATCTAATCAACATCTGTGCTGACTTTGCTATGCTAATAAATTTGAATTTACTTAATGCTGTGAAAAAAACGCAGAATCCTTGCTAACTTATCTCTACCTGTTTTTTCTCCCAGCATTTTACATCTCACTATTATTTGTCTATTTGCTAGGTATCAGTGGAAAAGCATTTCTAATAAATATAAAAAATCATAATATCCTGCTCCAAGAAGCAATGGCTGCTCAAGCTTATGATGATATTGAACAAAGCCTATTGACAACTGATGAGCAAGGCTACACTGCTCTTCATCATGCAGTAATGGCAAGTGATCTTGCAACTTTGAAGAAACTTCTGTCATATGCAGGTAATTTAAAAGTAATGTTTTAAATGTGTTTTCAATGTTATAAAAAGTAATCTGTTAATTTTTTAAGTAAGGTTATTTGGAGCTGTTTTGGGTTGTGCTTATTCCAGTGTTGTTAGTTATGACATCTCTATACCATGAACTTGAAAGAATTTTCAATGAAATTATTTAAAAAGTCACTATCTTCTTCAAAATGTTTTAGGTAATGAGTTCCTACATACACCTGCAGCATGACAGCACTTCACTGAACCTTGATCATTTCAAGCAAGTCACTTGTCTTCTTCTTGCAAATAGGTACTTCCCATACCATAGCTTATAATAATTTTTTAATTATTCACAGCAATTTTAGAGCTGAAATAGAGCAATGTCATTATTAAGTATTAGGTTGCATGGGCAGGAAATTCTCTCAAGACAGGCAAATCCACTAACCCCATGAAAATGGCTGTAGACCTAATTATAATGAAATTAAAGTGAAAATTGTATGAACCAATTTCAATCATTATTTTTTCACATTTTACTATAAATTGAGTGAAATTGTAATGTACTAATCAAAATTCTGGCCATACCTTCTTAAAGGTGAATAACATTTAATTTTAGTCCATATCTGATGCTACTGTTCCTACTGTCAAAAAGCCTCTGCTGCTGTTGCTGCTCAGAAATTGCACGAGGTTCTTTTTTCCTTGTGAATAACATTCCAACCATCACAGAGATTTTCTAAGCACAGAGCAGGTCTCAGGACAAAATTTCCTGCACTTTCCATTACAAAACTTTGCAAGCAACATTGTGTGTAGTTATTGTCTTGTCTGTTGCTTTTGCTATCAAGACTCTCCA
>NW_025935967.1:0-1756 GCF_000764305.2 Hyalella azteca | reverse complement strand
AGAAATTTAATATCGCAATAAATTCATATTTGTTAAGAAGTTTTGCGAATTATTTTATAGTATATTGAATGAGGCAGTTTAATATTTTATGGAAGATGCAAAAATTCCCTAAGAATTTCACAAGCATAGGGTATAACGAAAATTTTTCGAAATGGAAAATAGATCACTAGATAAGCTTCAAAATTGCTTAGACATGTACGTAAAAAACTCGATCAAGATTTACTGAAAGCAGAGCAAAATTGTGTTCTTCAACATAATTTCAACATGTTGAAGAATTTAAATATGACGTCTTTCAGCATATATAAATTCTAACGAGCAAGTGCAGGTGTCAGAAGAAGCTATATTCTTGAAATACTAGTCCGAGATTTCCATCTTTTCTGCTAAAGATCAATTAAGAAATATTAACCTACGTACCAAACATTATAATCGTTTAAATTTCTCGCTTCTTCATGCCATTTTATTCCGTAGTCTCAGATTTGCAAAGAAAATTAATCAGAAGTGGAGCCCAAGAAACTGAATAATCTTTTCACTGCTACGTTAGCTAAGCCAAATAAAGATAGGGGTCAGTATTCATTTAATTGCAATAACAAACCGGAACCAAGGAAACATGCCACCAAAATTATCAAATCTCTGTCACAAAAATTCTAGAAACATAGTTAACGCCACATCAACTGGAAATATACAACAGTGAAGAAATAACTCAAGGGTATAGTCATATTACAGGAGAGTACGTCCCAGGGCGCTTAATATTCCTATATGAAGGCTCGCATTAGGTATGAGTGAAACTCATTACCTATGAAGATCAAGAATTTAAAGCAAAGAAAATAGCAAGAAAATTCACTATTTCATTTAGAGGAAAACGTTTCGGAGCCCAGCTCCATCGTCAGTTCAAATTCTAAAAATCATGTACAAACAATTAGCAATTGAATTCACATTGAAGCATAAATCGTCAAATGTAAACAAATAAGAATGAAGTATGTATAAGCAGACGAACCAATCTATTTACAATTTCGAGGGGATATGAACTGTTGGCGGCACTTAAACTAGGCTTTTGTCTAAAAATATAAAGGGACGCTAAATTTCGCAGGTGGGAAACAACGGTTGTAGAGGCTAAAATTCGAAAATCACTATCGGACCCCGGCACGTTGCACTGCTCGGCATGAACTCGTACTCCTGAACGAGGGGGATGTGCAAGCAGGTTTCCTGTTGTGAAACTCCTTCCTTCGTGTTCCGCCAGCCTAGTATAAAAGTTGCTAGATGTCATATTGGTATACGCAGTTGCGCATAGCGCACAACTATAGTAATAAACTAGGGACGATCGCATAGGAGCATGCAGTGAATCTTTATCATGAAAAAGGAACTGATTTTATAATTGTTCTCCGGCAATATGAAGATTTACATATGGGAAGTATTTAGAGAACAAACCTTTCAACTCTTTAGTCATAGACTCAGAAGCGGGACCAAAGTAAGGGAATGAATAATAAACAGCATTCCCATCGTCACGTTCGGGAACAACCTCAGAATAATACTTAGATCAAAATTTCTTAATATGAGCATATACCAATTGTGACGGAAACCCAGTAGGTGAAAATGTACTGCGTAAAAATTCAAATTCACAGTGCATAGTATTGAAAGTGGAGCATACACGAAAGTCACGGTTTATTAACGTGTGAATACCATCTGAGTTTAAACGAAATAAACACAAGCTAAAAAAACCTGGTGCTTAAGCCGGCAATTGTTGATTTTCGGTAAACAG
>NW_025935966.1:0-418 GCF_000764305.2 Hyalella azteca | reverse complement strand
GTGTGCCTGCCTCCATACAGAGCATACGGGAACTCCCATTTCTGCCACAGAAAAAAATTAGTTCTTTTTAAAAAATTTTTAGAGAATTTAATTCATCAAGAGACATTTAATAATGTCTCTTGAATGAGACAGTAATAGAATTTTGTGCCAAACTATACATGTAATGAATATAGAACTTTATACAGAAAGTTTATTCAGTTTTACAGAAAATACAAAAGTACCTTTATTCCAATAAATCAAAATCATGCATGAATCAAAATCATGCAAAGTCATTGCCAGAAATTGTAAGATTTATTATTTTAAGCAGTTAAAAAAATTTTAAATTTAACCCTTTCATGACGGCTATGTGTTTTACAAACTTTTATTGTAAAATTTTTACAGAATCGCAGTAAATTGGGACTAAATAATACATTTCTGT
>NW_025935965.1:0-725 GCF_000764305.2 Hyalella azteca | reverse complement strand
CGAGCTAGCGTATAAAAAGAAGGCTTTCGGGTTCTTTTTTGCATTTTTAGCAATACTTTTTTCGAGGGTTTTTACAGCGGTGCGACAGCTTTATTTAGCTTGATTTCGAGCTCTTGCGTATAGGTTATAGTCATCATCGCTACGAGTCTGTATCTGAGTCGCTACGAGATTTAGATAAATCTGCTTCCGTATTTGATCCAAGTGACATAGCTCCTAGGAAGAAAAATTTGCTCTCCTTATCGCATTTTCTCATTTACGGAAAAAAAGGCGCTATTGTGCTCGTCATGTCCGTCCGTCCGTCTGTCTGTCCGTCTGTCCGTGTCTTCACGTTTTCGTCGACGAGAAAATGCGCTCTCTGTCACTCACTACAGTGAGTTCTGAGTTATATTTTTGATGATATTGCTCCGGAAAGGAATCAGAATCCTGCTGATACTTTTTAC
Organism: Hyalella azteca; assembly: GCF_000764305.2. NCBI lineage: Eukaryota > Metazoa > Arthropoda > Malacostraca > Amphipoda > Hyalellidae > Hyalella > Hyalella azteca. The sequence continues at coordinate 285 of NW_025935965.1, read as the reverse complement.
ACCAGTGGAAGACATAATAACGGAAATTTATTTACTTATATATAATTTAAAAAATTTAATTATTTAATTTAAAAAACGGAAATTTAAATTTACTTATATCAAAATAATCACATGCTACCAAGACAAACCATTAGAGCGAATTCGAATCAATACTTATATTCGGTTACCTTTCATCGATGTGAAGAATATTCACAGTGATTACACTACTTGCGATTTGCCCATTGCAGAGTTTCAAGAGCTGTGTAATAAAACGCGTTTTATATATGCGTATACGTATTAAGTACC
>NW_025935964.1:0-327 GCF_000764305.2 Hyalella azteca | reverse complement strand
CACAGATGTTTTGAGGAAATGGAAAATTTATGACCAAAATACGATATAAGATATAGCAACAGTTAGATAACACTATTGATCTATTAGTTTAAGTTTTAAAATTATAATATAATTTGAACTCGATTGCCGGTGTGAAAATGTTTTGTACTGACGGCGATGTAATGTCATCATATTGACTCGTATACTTTATCAACCATACCAGGAGACTTCAAGATATTGTAAGCGAAATTAATACAATTCGATTCGTAATATAATTATACATTAAAAACACTGATCTGAATACAATTTATATCAGTATATTGGTATGGGTTCACCAGATTCTGTACA
>NW_025935963.1:4004-38806 GCF_000764305.2 Hyalella azteca | reverse complement strand
TCGACTAACTTCTTGCATCTTGGTGCGTATGCGAGCACCGTCCTGGCCACGGCCTCCCAGGTGCCAGCACCGGGGCTGAGAACCTGCAGCACGGGAGAAGGCAGGGCTGGTAGAGGCGCTGCTGCAACAGCCGTGTCAAGTACGGGCGTGCAAACGTCTGTAGGGGAAATATGCCACGACATTATCTTGTCCACCTATATCACTTAACATGTGCGCACTGAGTACGAGGGAAATGAACTGCAGTTACTCTGCCCAACTCTCTCATGTGTGGAATGCTGGTAGTGAGGGGTCCTAAAATTAAAAACCTCGTGAACCTCGATCATGGATGTATGCCCATGGGGAAAATAAATGAAGTTCATTTTCCCATAAGCATGGTGACGAAATCGAGAGAAATTTTTACCAGAGACCGTAACGACCGTAATTTAGACCGGTCGTTACTGAGCAGCCCTTAATTCCGTGAGTATCCCATTTCTAGGCTTGTTGACGATAGACAAAGCGCCTTCACCTACTTTGGTTTTCGAGTCAACTTACCGTGACTTTATTGGCAAGATGTTCCATTCAATCAAATCAGGTTGTACAATGGAATGTGCTATTCATTTTTCATATTCAAGGAGCTATTGAGGGATCATACTGCGATTTCATTATTTACGTGCTTAAGTGAATAGTCCACTCTGTTCTTAAGTATTGTTATGTCGAATGTGTAGGGTTGCGGGTTTCGAGATTGTGCCGAGTTTGAAGTTCTTCCTTGAACAAGTCCTTTTGTGTGCTACCAGGATCAGGATGGGAACACGACCTCCGCTATATACCAGGATACATACAGATCTCTCGTGTTGAACTGTTAGATTGGCAGATAGTTTGTCAAATGGTTTTCATGTATTGTGTTCTCTTACTTCTTATTCTTGCTTAAATAAATCGTTGTTATTCATTGCCGTTTGTAAGACCCGCTTGAGTTGAAACGAACCCAATGAAGGACAGTCTTCATTACATGAAGCACAAGGCTCATCAGGTGTTTGGAATAGATATTTCGTCCTAGAATAAAGGTAACTCATTTTGCATCATCATACATAAGAAATTGGTTTGCATCTTGGGTAAATGAGGAAATTAAAAATGAACTGATTCTAAAAACTCTCTGGTTTGTCACTATGCTACTTATAGGACTCAAAATTTAACTAGAAGGAGAGTCTGAAAAACTCTCTGCTTTGCCACTATGTGTGCCATCTATGATCTCCATACATCATGATCAGTACATGACCATGGCATATGAGCTTCACTATTTTGTCATAATTAAATACTGAAAATTTATTTTTACCAGTAGCCTATAAATAATATTTTATATATGGGGAAGTTGAAAAAATGTGATACAAATATTGTCTGAACAGACTCAATATTATGGCTCTAAAGTCTCATATTTTGCTTTTGGTACATTTGTAATCTCATTTCTCAATTATGCAGTTTTACCAGCAGACAAAACTGCATGATTAATTTAAAAAACAGCTATTATTAATTAAGAAAACAATTATAATTAACTCACAGTCTCACACTTATAATAGGTAATTTGAATCAAATTTTTAAATAAATTCAACTTTCAAGTCTCACAGGCCNTATAATTTAGTACAGAACGCTGCTAAATGAGTTCGTTCGGTGATGTGATGCTAGAGTTATTCAATTAACATATATTTTCTAATTTTTATTAGACAATGTGATACATTTTGACAGTTCGTGATCTCATGGACCACTAAGCGACCGTCATGGCGTGGACCACAGAGTACTCAACCGTCATGTCGTGAGCCACTTTTTTCAATTCTGTGCTGATAATTTCAGTGGGGGTAATAATTGGAAGAGGGTTAAGTAAATAGGGCCTGCCATTCCAAGTTTAGCATCTGCTTCCATATGAAAATTTAGAATTTCAGCATTGCAGTAGTCACGGAAACATGAACTGATATGATCGTTGATGTTTCCGATTTCGGAAACATTAACGAATTTTAGATCCCGTGTGAACATGTCAAGAAAAGTACACGAATCGGCAACAGGAAAAATCAGGCCTATTCTTCAGCGCCGACATCACTGTAATATGATATTATATGGTGGGGGCCGGGACCGATTTGACAGTTCGCAGGCTGGTCCGGACAAATTTACGGCCGGACTTGCGGCTGGTCTCGCGGCCGAACTCGCGGTAAATCTCCAAATTCAGTGAGCAAGGAATATCTTCCAAAGTAATGAAGGTAGCTCACAATGAAACATTGTACGTATATACAAAGAAACGACCGGCATTTCTAAAGCCAATTTTTAAACTTGCATCAGTCAAGTGCCTAATAACTCGCAAACGAAGGAAAAATCGAAGAAATGGTCACGAGCTAAACATCATCGTTTGGAGGTTAGGTTTTCATATACGAAGTTTCGTTCAAATCTGTTCAGTATTTCAATTTGCGAATTTAAGCACATTTTGCTGTTTAAATCACGAATGAGATAAAAGTGAAAGAAAACTCGCGAATGAAGGCGAAATTTAAAAAATATTCACGAGCTAAAATCACCGTTAGGTCCTAATGAATACGTGTAACAAGTTTCATTGAGCTACGTTCATTACTTTGGGAAATATTCTTTGCTCACTGAATTTGGACACCGGCTGCGAGTCCGGCAGTAAAATTGTCCGAGACGTTGTCGATTCGGTGCATTTATCGATAAATAATTAAGGTAAAAAATCTGTTATAATTTCTAACGCAGCGTATTGGCAATACCTACATGTAATACAAAATTTAAGCAAATCCGTTCTGTAGTGAAGGACTTATGAGTGGTTAGGTTGCTTGAAAATTGCTTTTAATCGTTTTAATTGAAAACGAATTGATGTAAAAATTTGTAATAATTCCGACCGTAGCGTATTGATAAAGACTGATTATATTAAAAAATACCAGCAAATCCGTTCAGTATTGAAGGACTTATGACTGGTTAAGTTGAGCGTTTAGTTAGGTTTTGCGTTGGAGTCCGCAGGCGAGTCCGGACTCCGCAGAAGTGTCGATTTAGTGGGGCCGGGGCAGAGCAGTGATAAGCTCTGACGTCATCCGTTACACTGTTACGTGAGCAGCGCTGATGGTGATGGTTATTGAGTGGAATTTGATAGATGTTGATCAAATGCATATGCTCGAAAGGTCGACTTTGTTACGAATTTCGTGTTTTTGTTTGTAATTTGAACGCGTTCTTGTTCAAACATATGCTCGAAAAATGTTTTTCTTTAGTTAGCCATCAAAATTGTTTCCAATAGAAACTGGGCGCTATTTTGAGCGTAAACTAAATATTTCCTCATGAAATAAATCAGCAGGATGGTCGTTGCATATGAGCGTTAATTAAGTCTTTTCTCTTCCATTGAATGTTAAGTTTGCACCCGACAGGCTGGTTTTTACGGAGAGAAATGAGGGTAGAAGTTCGTCAGGAAACTTAGGGACACAGCGCTGCCCGTTGCATAAGGGAGTTTGGGACACAGTGCAGCGCGTTGCATTAGGGAGTTTAGGGACAAGGTGCCAAAAGTTCCCTCATGGAGCTCTGACGTTTTGCGATTTTTTCTTCCGTAAAATAAAAGTTGACAGAATCGTGAACTAACCCAAAAACATGTTTGTACGAAAAGTCTTGAAAAGCCCTATCGATTATTTTTTGTTTTGATCGACCTCCTTCTGACCAATTTATCGACCCCTTCATTTTATCGATCACTTCAGTCAATTGAAGGGGCCAATTTATCGACCCCTTCAATTTTATCGATCACTTCAGTCAATTGAAGGGTCAATTTGTCGACCCCTTCAGTTTTGTCTTCGACTCCGAGGAGGTCGAGATATACCACGTTGTCGGCCTATGCATTAACTAAGCCTATATCCAATAATACATCCCCCAGAACGGGGTTCTGAGCCCGCAGCCCGTTCTGGACCCGTAGACCTTTCTGTCCAGCCTACTGCCCGGCATTTGTGACGCAAAATTAATATGTAGTTGAGTCTAAACCATTTTGTTTTCGCTGGCTGTAAGTCTCTGTTCTTTATCTTTTCTCGTACGAATTTCCAATTTAGTCAGGAATTATCCCTGCTGCACGCTCAACAAATTTTTTATAGCTCTCTAATTCCAGGGCAATAATTTCAGAAAAAGTTAAGAGATCGTAAGTCCATCAGCCAATCATTGACGGCCTTTCAAGCAAAATTCGCCAATCACAGACGAGAAAATAGTGCGTAAGTACTTACGCATACTTACGTGAGTTTTGAAAATACCTGCTCAGGTGCGGACGCATAAGTGCGACGAAGAGTTTCTATACTCGGCATCTATGTTCTAGTAATAACGACGGATCAGTCTCTCCATTTCGTTGATTTATTTATCAATTTTTATATGCCTATAAAAAAATTTAAGATCGCATCAACACAATCCCTTAAATATTTTTCCACAGTCTTTTCAAACATCACTGAAGCCTTGCTTTACTGTCCTCTCATATCTCTTCATAACGCCTGCTGTTAATGGTTACTGCCGAGGTGAAGCACTTTACAGTGTCATCGATTATTTTTATAAACTCTGCACACATTTACAAGCCAAAGACCGCAGTCAATCTATGGAATAAAGGGCGCCAAATACTCTCCAAATGCTCGATGTTCATCAACTAAGGCGCTAAGACTCTGCACACATTTACAGGCAAAAGACCGCAGTCAATCTAGAGAATAAAAGGCTCATAAATACTCTCTACCTGCTCGATGTACATGAACTAAGGCACAGAGACTGCAACCGATTGGGTGGCAAGGGAAAGGCAGTTCACCATTTCGTGGCTTACCTGATTGTTTTAGGTACAAAATTCGACGATTCAGAAATCCTCATCCATATATTTAAATTAACAATTTTTATTCCGACTCCTCATTCAGCTCGCCGGCACAGAAAGGCCATCACTACCCAGCAGGCATCTGACGTTGAAACAACGTTGATTATTGGTTGATTTCAGGTTGAAATGTTGAACAACCAAAATTAAACGTCATATCAACGTCGAAATCTGACCAATACTAGAAGGGACGTAAAACAACCTTATTCCAACGTTGAAATTCTGTTATCAGGCTCTCAGAACTATGGCACAACTCTACTGTTATCAGGCTCCCAGAACTATGGTACAACTCTACTGTTATCAGGCTCTCAGAACTATGGTACAACTCTACTGTTATCAGGCTCCCAGAACTATGGTACAACTCTCCTGTTATCAGGCTCCCAGAACTATGGTACAACTCTCCTGTTATCAGGCTCTCAGAACTATGGTATAACTCTACTGTTATCAGGCTGTCAAAAACTGAGAAAAATAAACACATTCGTTTTATATACATTTTTAAATATCGTCATTATGTACAAAAGAATTTTCGAAAATAGTGAAGCTTAAAAGTTTCTGTGTTTTATCATCGCACTGGGCCCCGGGACGAAACCAACTCAATACCAGGTTCGAGATGTAAAAAAGCAAGTCTTACTACGAAAGACGCCTTGGCCAATTTTTGGCAACAAACTTATTCGTCTAGTGCAATTTTTTGTCCCCTCATAGTATTAAATTTTTCTCTTATTCGGCCAGGTCCGCCAATTCTTCTTATTTCCTTCATTTCAAATTGGAGCCACTCACACACATGCAATATGTGAAGCATGGGTCGTTGAAACACTGGGTCTCTCGCTCGTCACAGATACAAACAGTGATGTGCACTAAAAACAATCACGGATCTTATAAACAAGCAGTTACAGCACCTAAAGGTGATAATATTATCGCAGAACAATGAAAACAGAAGAAGTAACACCCATTTATGAATGCCCGTATGCTCTAGCATTTTTTGAAAGTTCGATGCCGAGCAGGGGATTTTTTGATGTTAGGGCAACAGTCGAAAAACATAGAAAACATGAAAGCAACGCCACAGATCATTTTGTGATCGAAAAACTTTACTTCTTATCTCACGTCCCACAAAGTTCAACCCCGTATTTTGGACCTTTTCCATTCCTCGCCAGTGTGTGGGTTCCATTCCTCATGGGTGTCAGCAATAGACAAATGGACATTCCTTGGAAAACATGACAGTTTAGTCAATATTTTCTATTCATTGTTAACCGAAGACTGCCCCACAAAAGCAGGCATCCTCGAGCTTGAAGTACTTCGCTCACTCCTGTTCCCTGGGGGCAAGTCACGGTGAGTAGGTAGCGGGAGGGTCTTCGCAGAGGCGGAGTTGCCTGCGGTGTGCTCTGTTGATAAGAAATGGATGTCATTTGAGCTACGTATGTCGATACCCGCACGACTCGAACAGGAAACAGTGCATGCTACGACCCTACACCAGTCTTCTCTTGAATACCGCGGCGTGGAATGGAGGTATTGTCTAATTTGGTATTGTATATTAGTATTGGTATTGGTATCTAATAGGTATTGTCTAATTTACATATATAGCCCAAAGCAAGGTCTAGTATAATTCGTCACCATCGTCCATAGCATAGCTGCAAATACCTGACCCAACCTAACAACATTGTTGGAGAAGCCTCTCCGAATACCGAATTGCTTAAAATAAAGCCTCCCTGAATAACGAATGTCTCCTTCCGAAGCCTATCTAGCCTGTATCTAAGAATGAAACGCCAACATCAAAACATTTCTCACGGTGACCTTAACGGATCAACTTTTCCATCACTGCCTTAGGTAGCCCCTACTTGAACCCTATCAACACTATAGAATCTCGTACCAAAGTTTTCTAACGCTCACAAAACCTACAAAAAAATCAAGTATTTTCTTATTATAAATATCTACCAATTAAGCTTTCCTCCCCATAGAAGAATCGAGTCTTCTTCAAAGAATCGAGTCTTCAAAACTGGAGGAACTGGGATACATTATGCCCTAGGCATAATGTATCCCAGCTTCGGCGTCAATGGAGGGGAGAAGCAGCTATTCAAATTGTTAATTCCACCTCAAAAATAATTGTTGATAACATTGAATGGGTGACATGCTTAATTTGGCATGTTTAATTAGTTAACAAGAGGGAATAGCTTGGGCAACGCTGGATTTTATCCATACCCATGGCGCTCGGCGCGTGTGATGCCGGCATCGTTGGTCTTCAGCCTCTTCTCGTGCAGGGTCAACAGCAGCAGTCGCTCCTCCTCCTCGCTTAGCGCAGACTGCCACAGCTCGATTGCCAACAACCTGTGATCAGGTATAAGATTAGAGTTACTAAGAGGATACGAGAACAATACACTAAAAGGGAATGAAAATCAGCAACCCTCTGGGGCATAAATTGTGATTACATGATTACGGTTCGGTGGATATTTACAACCGGAAAAGTTCGGCCCAGAAGATAATGGAGGGTTTTGTTCTTCATCTTAACCAGTAAGAAATCCATCTTACGAAACCCGACCCAAAAACTGTTGCATGCAACTGCACCCATGAGTATAATTGGGAGAGGATATTAATTAGTTAATTAGGAGGGGACTCGTATTAATTAGTCTTCTTCACTGTCGGCCCTTAGCTGACTTGTTTTGCTGTTGCATTCCTCTACCAAGTAATTTCGCAACAAACTTCGCAACTTTTCCTAACAAGTCTTGAAAAATGAAACAGTCCGAATTATTTATTTCCTTTAGATTAACACTAACTGAAAGAACTTTTTAGCCCTCAGTAGTCACTGGGGTAGATTTTGTACATTGATGTTAAAGTTTGTCTAATACTGAAAGTTACATTAAGATGACGAGTAAATTAACGATAGAATGCTACAGAAAATCTACATTTTTCGATGCGTCAAGCCCGAAAATTGACTAACTTCTTGCATCTTGGTGCATAAGTCAGCACCGTCCTGGCCACGGCCTCCCAGGTGCCAGCACCGGGGCTGAGAACCTGCAGCACGGGCGAAGGCAGGGCTGGTAGAGGCGCTGCTGCAACAGCCGTGTCAAGTACGGGCGTGCAAACGTCTGTAGGGCAAATATGCCATGAAATTACCTTGTCCATCTATATCATTTAACATGTGTACAGAGGAAGGGAAATGAACAGCAGTTACTCTGCCCAACTCTCTCATGTGTGGAATGCTGGTAGTGAGGGGAACCTAAAATTAAAAACCTCGTGAACCTCGATCATGGATGTATGCCCATGGGGAAAATATATGAAGTTCATTTTCTCATAAGCATGGTGACGAAATCGAGAGAAATTTTTACCAGAGGCCACTTAGAATAAACTGCAGTGACAGCTGCTTGATCCAATGTTTTACATAACATTCGGGCGTAAATTCATAATGATTTTTTTTTCGTTTACCAAATCAGAGCAAACCTCTTGTTAATGTATTTACAATTACTTGGGATAAAGTGACATAACTGCTACCATCAAGTTGTTAGGGAAAACACTGGCGCGCAATCAAGTTTAGGAGCAATATTCTATGCAGACAGTATAGAGAAGCGTGTGTCATGAAGCCATTCGGACAGCAGGAGCCAGTGTTCCACACGCTAAAACTTCAGGATCTCATCTTCTCTCCAAATGAGTGACATCAATAGGCAAATGGCGCCTAGGCTTCTAATAAATATGGCGCCTAGGCTTCCATAATATGGCGCCTTTCAATAGGCTTCTATAATATGGCGCCTAGAACCTAAAGGAAATCGCCCACATGCAAATCAAAAATGGTGTGAAGTGTAAGGATGTAAAATAAATTTTAGAAGACAGCGATTGGAAATGCTCGGCAGGAGAGATAGACCGTGATTTAGACCAGTCGTTACTGAGCAGCTTTTCCATGAGTAACCCATTTCTAGGCTTGTAGACGATAGAGATAGCGCCTTCACCTACTTTGGTTTTCGAGTCAACTTACCCTGACTTTATTGGAAAGATGTTCCATTCAATCAAATTAGGTTGTACAATGGAATGTGCTATTTATATTTCATATTCAAAGGGGCTATTGAGGGATCATACTGCGATTTCATTATTTATGTGCTTAAATGAATAGTCCACTCTGTTCTTAAGTATTGTTATGTCGAATGTGTAGGGTCGCGGGTTTCGAGATAGTGCCGAGTTCGAAGTTCTTCCTTGAACAAGTCCTTTTGTGTGCTACCAGGATCAGGTTGGGAACACGACCTCTGCTATATACCAGGATACATATAGATCTCTCGTGTTGAACTGTTAGATTGGCAGATAGTTTGTCAAATGGTTTTCATGTATTGTGTTCTCTTACCTCTTATTCTTGTTTAAATAAATCGTTGTTGTTCATTACCGTTTGTAAGACCCGCTTGAGTTGAAACCAACCCAATGAAGGACAGTCTTCATTACATGAAGCAGTAGAAGCACAAGGCTCATCAGGTGTTTCGAATAGATATTTCGTCCTAGAATCAAGGTAACTCATTTCTTGAATCCTTGCAAAAATATTCACCTAGTCATATTTGGAAAACCAATAAAAACACGCTAGGTTCTCTCTTTTAAATGAGCGGTTTTTGAAGTTCCACTATCTTCACTAACGCATTAACACATTTGATGCGTGCTTGCTTCTAACACTGAGAATACTGACGCAGTTCAGCGTATTTCCCGTGCAGTGCGCTGAGGTTGAGCGGCGCCTCGACCCTGATGTGTATGGACGCTGACGCGGCCGCTGAAGCTAGCGCCGCGATGCCTGCCTCCGTCCTGATGTGCCCCTGGAAACTTTTGATCTTGGAACTGTAGGAAGTTGAGAATATATAAAGTTGGGACTAAATGAGCAGGAATCAATTGAGATCTGATTCAAGATTGATTGGGTGAAGCACATTCCAGTAGTCGACATAGAATAGAAGGCAGCAAAATATACCTCGTTTAAACTTTTTAAAATTACAAGCAGAGAAGAATTCTAAGTTCCAAACGTTTTAGCGGGGATAGTTCTTGGGAGTTTCATCACGAAGAAATTTTTTACGAAAAAAAATTCACAAGGTAGAAGAATAAGTAAACTATTTCGTATTAATTCAAGGATAAATAAAAAATATTTATTAAGTTGCGTTGTTCAGCAAAGAAGTTCTACAGCTCTGATGATCCTCAAAAAACTTTACTGGAATAGTAAAAATGATTTGATTTCAAGGTTAATTTACTTCCTTGATAATTCGAGACAGAATAGTTTTAATTTTAATGGAACAGAGAACCATTCAGCCTGTGCTTAAATATCCAAAATAAAAAATATTTCAATAAACAAAAACAATACTTTTCAAACCTAACGTCATTGCCTTTTAGGAATCTCCAGTAATATAGTTAATTTATTTTTTGGGTCCGGTTTTCAAGTACAATCTAATTGCAGGGTACATAAACGGACGCGATTTTGTCCGGATTTTTAACCCATGTCCGGAAATGTCATAAATCCAGTCCGGCTATTGACCGAAACTCGATAAAATAGATTTGTGAATATATAAGGAAAAGCAACTCTTTGCGTGTCGTTCACAATCCGTGGCTGAGGTTCTTTACAGTATGAGAAATGGCTTATATTTCCAGCAAATATAGAATGATTCATCCAATGTAAGGCTTTGAAATTATTGAATGATATCAGAGGCTAGTTACTTGAACACCGAGCTCTCGAAGTTATAATTGTTTCGAGACGGCAACCTTAACAGGCAATTTTAAGACTTGATTCACCTGCTGCTGAGTAGAGGCTGCAGTACGTCATCACATGGTGTAAAATCAGGGCTCATGTCAAGAATTTCCAGCTGCATTGTTCCGGTATGATGCTTTAAAACCTGTTCCCAAGCTGGGCTTCTCAAAGCTTCTAACGAAGCCTTCACTTTGACGAGCACGTCTTGCGCGTAAGTCAGCATCAGTGCAACCGCTTCCAGGTCGCGCGCTGCAGAAGACAGCTTATTCAGAGTTGCGCCCAAGCAAAGAAAACTTGGTGATTCATATAAAATGAATTAATCGTTCAGTTACATTGTACAACTCAGCCCAGCATAATCACGCATACGGCAAATAATTTGTATGAATAGCATACAGAATACGCTGGCTATAAGAAGACTCACTGCTCTGTATCATGAACTGCTCGTCTTCCATCCGAGTTTTTCGAGCAGCGAACTCGGCGAGCGCGGGCTCGTGAGGACGGCTCAGCAGCACCTCCCACCAGTGCCGCGCTGAGGCGCCCGCTTCCTCCATCGCCCTCCTCAGCTCCGGCCACTGGGCCTCGAAGTCCCCGGCGTCCCGGGACTGTAGCTGAGCGATGACTTGCTGCACGGCACTCGCAGTCCTGTGAATAAAAATGGTCACTCACATTGGTGATGATCGACTCTGATATGTTGATTGTATTGAAACACCAAGTAAGGGGCACTCATAAGTGTAAACTTTTGCATTGTGTCTGTTCACAGATACTGTATATATAATCAAATAAAGGTATATTTATATAATTGTGGACTGAATAAGGCAACATTGAACGACTCACGTAATCTAGGATCATTCGGCAGTTATGTGATAACAAATGTCAAAGAATTAAGGATATTTGACTCACATGTTATTAACACCAAAGTAAAGTACTGAAGTATTTTGAACCCAGTACACTCACAAGGATAAATCTAGAACAACCGATGCTCAGCAAGGGGAGTAAAATTTATATCCAACTCACCCGAAAAAGTCCGGTAGGTCATCCGCCACGAATAGCTCCACGTGCCCTTCACTGCCCGGTGGTAGGGGATTCAAGCATTATGAGTTTCACGTTTGAATAAACACAAACAATCATAATACAACGAACCATCACAAGCATTAAGCGGGATGGATCCACTGAGCTTCAAAATCAGAAGTATCAGCTGTAAAATTGGTTGTCACTGATTACGAAATGGTTAATTAGCAAATTGTCGAAATGTTACAGAATTCTACAATAATTTATTAGGGTATTCAACAACTATTAATACAACAGTTGTTACAAATACAAGCGTAACAACTATTTCTAGAACTGAATATATATCGCGTCACAAGATACTGCTTATATAAAATCAATGACTTGAATGTGTATGAAATTCATGAGACATACGTGTTCTTTGTGAAGCGCGTCAGCCCTACACCAATGCTCCTAATCCCGCCGCTGTGAAGTTCCAGCAGCAGCTGCCGCACCTCCTCTTCTGAGAGCGAACAATGCGGGAGTCTAATTTTGCCAAGTCTGCACACGGACCAAAAGGCAGCGTACCTACAATATTCAGTTTGGTACCACGTAGTTGGCCCAGCGTAAAATTGTACACGAAATAAAAACACACTAGAAACTATTCAAAATTAAAGTAAATTAAATATTTATGTTCCATCAATATAAATCGTTCTCAATAGTTCAGTAGACTACTTCAAATTTATCAACGGCATTCACATGTAGAGTGAATAACCTTTTGGTGTGCGGGGCGATTGTGCTTATGGCTCGAGCGATCGTCTCGCGGCTGCCGGGCTTGGCGTCAAGTACCCAGAGTTGCGGCGNGCGTCAAGAAGCGGGTTCGCACTTCGCAGTTCGCGGGCTCGCGGCGCCGCGGACTCGCGGGAGACTCGGAGACTGCGATTCCGAACGTTTTCCTCTAAGTACCAAGAAGCACTAGAATTAACGCTTGTGTTACTCGAAAAAATCACAATTGTGGACGCATGGACTACATAATTATTGAAGTATTGCAGGTATTAATTTCATCAAATGACAGAAGTTAATGCTGCCACCGTGATGATTAAATAGTTCCAGCAATTTTATTTTAACATGCTAATTAAACAGCCGCTGAAAGTAACTTCATATGTATATACATAACGAACGATGCTCAGAGTGTAGGCTACGGGAAAATGCTTAATAAGTATCGAAGTTTCATAATATGAACATTGCGCCTTTTTTGACAGCGGTTTGATTCGAAATATTTTCATCAAGAATATTCTTGCGTGAAATATGGAATTGATATTACTCGATGATTTTGAAATGTCTGGCGTGAGATACCTGCACCACTTCTAGTCACTATTTTTCTCTAGCCGAATCTTTAATCTTTTGCTTAGGTCAGCCTAACCTTCTTAATCTTTTTGTCTATTCAACTGTCGTACCTTATTGGCTATGGCACAACAAACCAAGCGTGATATCAGCAATAGAGAACAATCTTTTCTTACTAACGATTCCATTTTTAATTTTGAAACAAAATTTAAAAATTTTTGTAATCCAAGCAAAACCTAAATATTATTTTATCTTCATCGGTTTAGTAACAACCCATAACCTATCTTAAAAGCCAGACCATATGCACAGAATTTATTCAAAATCTTTGAAGAATTCGTAGCGTTAGCTCGGTAGGATAATCGTTGCTTCGGTTAGAAATTTTGGATCTCATTTTAAAAATCAAGATACGTGTTCATGATTTTATGTTAACTCACTATGACATAATTATTTTAACTCACTATCACACCGTAAAACCATTATCGCACAGCAAGAAAAGGACTCATTTACCTCACCACACCAACAGTTCAATTGTAAGCAACCCTCACTCCCGCGGCACCGACTGACGGGCGATGGCTTGTCGGGCTTGGGGGTAACACTTAAAGCTGAAGACGCCGAAGACGCTAAAGTCGCTGAAGTGGCGAACGATTGATCGCTGGAACGCCGCGGCTGAAAGAATTCCGCGAATTTGCCAAGAAGTACAGTAACGTTTTCATTATCCTATGTTGAAAAATTAAGCACTCAAACTACGCATATCTCCTTTTTGTGTTCTACAAATCAAAAAAATCAAAAAATATGACAAATAACATATGCTTAAAACGGCACTATACTCATGTTCATACAATTAAACTTATTGCCTTATCTTGGTTTGAACAGTCGAATCTTACGACTATAGAAGCATCTTATATAAACAAGGCGGAAATCAATTCTGCATTCAATGTCTAATATTTTCCGGAAGTACTTCGGGCCAAGCTCCCAGCATCCTTCAACATTTTTTCGGATCGTTTCCATTTCTTGAAGGTCGCCATCTGTGATGGGATATGAAAAATTGTCAATAGCTATCTCTCACAGAAAATATTCAACTTATTTTGAATAAAGCATCCTTTATTTCGTGGATGGGTTCATTTTTGAGCATTTCTTATTGTTCATTTTTCTGCATATCGAAATTTCTATTAATATCTTGAATTAAAATTCAATTCTCTGATTCTCGGCCAAACATTTCAACATAAAAATTCGCATCGAATTTAGTCTCTCAATGGTCTACTTATTCATGTCAATGAGTTTGAATCGTAAGTTGAGAGAAATCTGAAGTTATAACACTTACATACGTTCAACTATATTTATAGAGTCTTCGATCTTTTTCTAACTTGAGATCAAGAAAATAATGTCGACCTCGAAGTAATGATACTGCTTTACTGCTTTATTATATAATCGCGAAAAAGTAATTTCGCGTAAATTATTGTATTATCGTATTTTCTACCGGAGTGAGCGTCACTAGTTAATTATATACGTGAAAGTCCTAAATTATATTGATATTGTAAGCCGAATTTAACTGGATTGCTAGGTTAGCCGTAACATGTAAGATACGTAAAGAAGTGAGCTGCTCCTATCGCCATCAAATGACTTGCTTTGAGTCGCGGGTCGATTAAATAATTGTCAAACTTATCGACTAAATCAACTTGTACACGGCAGGCCTAACGACAGCCCACCATGCGCTCAAGCCTAACGACAGCCCACCATGTGGTCTTTCATTTTCACCTGTCCATTCGTTTGCCATAGTCAAATACCATGGTTGTAAATATTTTTCAGATAATTGCACCTAATTTTTATGACATGAGTTGTCGACACATCAACACATGCTGAACTATTTCGGCTCGCGACGCATCAATGTGTGTAATTTAGTTACAGCTCATGGACAACTAATAGTGCAAATGCCACATGTAATCGTTCGTCCAAGCTCCTTTGATGAGTTCGTCTCGTCAGAAGCGCTTATTGCAGCGTTGGAAGGCGATCTTCCGGACTTACGTGTGAGCGGCACGGTGACGGGGTTCTGTAAACGCCGCTGCACCCTGCGCCGCTGCATCCTGCGCCGCAGCCAGCAAGTCCTGGAAACGGAAGGGAGATCAGGATGTGTCACGTGAAATCCGTACAAATGATTAGAAACATGCCGGATCAATTGCTGAATACAAATTTTTGAATCTTACGTCATATAAATTTTAGTCATTTGCTTGGTTTGCCGGCTAGTTGTTGGAAAATAGGCTCAGAAGCATTACATAACATAACATAGTGATATCAGCGATAAAGAGTAGGCCTGATGTGGCCTGTCGCCGAATCTTGAACTTTTCGTGACTTGTTTATAGAAGATCTAAAATCTTGTCATTTGACCGGATACTTTCAAGACTGACGATAGTTTGAAATAGCTACTAGACTTCCATCGGGTTCGATATTGTGCGAGGCATTTCAAATCTGAACATATATTTTTCCATAGCTTTATCTAACCTGTATTTGAACGCGTTCAAACTCGGAGCGCCAGCGATGTACTTAGGGAGGCTGTTCCACATGTCGGTGATTCGAAGCGAGAAGAAATGTTGTCGCGTGGACAAGTTGCAGCGCAGTTTTTTTAGTTAGTAGTGCAGGATCTACCGGCAATGAAGCCATGTTGACAATCTGATAGGAGATGGTGAGCAGTCAAGTGATCAATAATCCTATCCATCACAACATATTCCATTACCTTACAAACAACACTTGTCAGACTAACAGGGCGATAGTTACCGGGGCTACTTTTGTCATCTTTTTTGAACAATGAGGTTACTTGAGCTTCTTTACAATCGGACGGAAATGTTCCTTCGTTCAAGGTTTTTTTGAAAGAATACTGTCTATGGGCTGGCTAGAACGGCTGCTAATTCTTTGAGCAATCTGGGATAGAAGCCGTCTGGTCCACATGACTTGTTGGGATTTAGAGCTACCAGGCGCTTGAGAACCTCTTCTTCGTGTATTTCAAAACCTGATAACTTCGAGCCAACTGGGCGCTCCTCAATATCTAGAATACTGTTCAAGTTCTCATCTGTGAACACACTGCTGAAAAACTGATCAAGTATGTTAGCCTTGCCCTAATCAGTGGAAAACTTTTGTTGGTCTACTTTCAAGTCAGATATACCGTCGTTTGTCTTGCACTTTGAACTAGCGTACAAAAAGAAGGCTTCCGGATTATTTTTTGCATTTTTAGCAAAAATTTTTTTCGAAGTTTTTTACTGCAGTGCGACAGACTTTTTTTAGCTTGATTTCGAGCTCGTGCATACAGGTTATAATCAGAATCGCTGCGAGTTCGTAAATAACGCTTGTAGGTTTCTTTCTTGGTCTTTAGCTGAGTTTTAACTGTACGTACTGTTCATCCACTGGGACTTCTTGAATCCTCCAAGCGTAATCCTAGGTACACAGGTATCAAATGCTGACTTAACCGTGTCTTTGAGAAATGACCATGAATCAGCCACATTCATGTACTTAATACAGTCCGAAATATTCGACGCATTCGCCGCTTCACGGAGTTTATCATAGTCGCCTTTCGCTAAGTTCAAACGTTCACGCTTCCGAAGCGTCTTTCCTGCACAGCACTTAATACTGAAAAACAATGGTGGTGGCTTTTGCCCCCATTTCGACTCATTACCGTGCTCTTCCACCGACTCCTCGCTTTTTCGTACACCAAGAGTTGGTTTTTCGCAATTATGGCAAAACCAATGCAGTAATTTAGATTTCTGGAGAAATGAGTACTCTTTAGAGCTCAACTTCGAACACCTGGTACAAATGAGATCTTCACAGGTGACCGTTTTTATTATTTTTTTTACTAGAGGTCGTGAGGGCTTTTCGACTATCTTTTTTATTTTCTGTCCAGCCATTGTAAAATGCACAACTAGACCTTTTGAAGTTGAGTATAGTAAAGTTCCTTCGAAAATTTGGACTGGCGGAACAGCTGAGCCTCAGCTGAGGTAACAGCTGTAGCTGGCGAGAGAAAGACAGGGGCGAGCTGGGGAGTCAAGGGAACGACGCGACAGGCCGGTAAGAGGGAAAGGGATAGGGTGAATGTAGACGGTGGGGCAGAATAAAGGTGACATTGTCTGCTCAAGAAATTTAGGCCAACCGAAAGCCAAGCGTACAGTACTGTGCCCTCACAAGCTTGCCCTCGCTTCTTCACAAGAAAAAACAGTGAAACACTTTTTATTTCACTTCCACTCTTTATTCGCATTCTCTATCACTGACTTCACTAAAGTCTTTTTACTGAAAGGCTTCGGTACAAAATGCATAAATAGTGGTAAATCGGCAAAGGCCAAGTTTGAGCCCGCGCAACACGCACGGCCGTCTTGTGACACAGCTAAACCGCGATTCCTGAGACAGCTAAACCACGATTCATTAAAAAATCAGGGATGAACTTCCCTGGGATAGAGTTAGGGACAAATTTTTTCGAAATTTACTATATTTAATATCCAGAGGCTGCTATAGGACAAGGACACATGATTAAAGGTGCACGAGGACAAAAAAAAGCTAAGGATTACGTGACAGCAAGAAATTTATGCCCGAGGACAAAAATACTGGCTAAGGATTACGCGACAGCAAGAAATTTAAAACCCAGCAGCTCCGTGAGCTAAATTTTAACTGCAATTACAATGAAAAATGCCTAATATGTTAGCTATTGGAAGGCCTAAAAAATGTACATGAAATGTGTGTCAATATGATATTGAGATGGCACTGCCTGATACTGTGATGGCACTACTTCTTAACAGGTAATGCTAGCAGTCTATGTACGATGGTGCATACGAGCCAGCAATTTCGATGTCGAAGTATGCAATTTTCAGGTAACTATGATATTGTGATGCGGTCTATAAAATAGCTAAACAAGGAATTACAAAATAAAATGATGATAAAGCATGAATAATTGCAACAATCAATACAATTGAAACAATTATTATGAAGTAAATTACGTTAACCTGTCCGACCTCGTATATAGCAGTGATTCCAGCATACAGCTAGCAGGCATCACTCTGCTCATCCTCTTTGGCAGTAGTTTGTTAACAATGTGGGAGAATATTTGCCTTTTTATGGAGGTATGAACAAACTTCTTACCTGAGGTTGTTAGTGGTACTTTTTACTTTATTAAGCTAGATTAAATTGCACTTCATCGGTGACGTGAGATCATTTTATTCAATAGAAATGCTGTTTCGTTGCCGGTTGTCGCTACTGCTAGTGTTGGGTTGTGTTTTCTGTCACAACCATTGATCAAACATAGGCAGAAAAGTCAATGACCATATAATTGACCTGGGAATGAGTTTGTTAGTATCATAACTGGGAGCGCAGCCGTGCACCACCAATTTTGTGCACCAATAAGCCCTGAATCGAACGCCTTGGATCTCTCCGGACATCCCCCAATCAGCCGTGAACCACTCGGCTTTGTCTTCCTCCGGCCTCGCATAGAACCTGCCGTGCACCACCAGGTTTGAAATATTAAATGGCACTTCAGAATTCAAAGCCACCAAGCAGAAGCGGTGGAGCTTGCGCCGCATAGATCGATTCGCGGCCTCACTCGTCAAACGATCACTGATCAGTAATCAATAAAAAATCATCACTCTCGTGCTCTTACTACACTGAGCGCTATTGTTAAATGTTAACAATTAGATTGTAGTTGTTTCATCAAGCAGTAATCACGCGGTTCAAAAAATGGCGTGAAAGCTCTAGTCGCGCTGCTCTGAAGGTAATCTATATAATCCACGCCTACGCTGGGGGAATTTCGAACTTCAGAGGTGGAACTTAATGCAGTAAATTTGCAGTAAGTCAGAAAAATACCAGATTTAGGCGAATATACCAGATCTAAAATATTCATACCAGACACCGTTTGAAAATACCAGATTGGGTCGCCTGCCGAAGACCACCACTGCCCTGGATGTAATGGACCATCGTGATTCCTGCCTTCCGGAACGTAGCCTTCAACACTTCAAGCCGTCCGTATCTAGGCCGTGGGTCGAACGGCCACTTGTCGAAGAACTATAAATTTTGGAACAGAACTATGCTATCTGAAACCTAACCTCAGATGCGGTGAACGTAAAATTACGTAATTTACCGATGCCCGAAAGTCAGATTCGATCCGCGGCCTGGTGGTGGTCAAGGCCGGAAGAGGACAAAGCCGAGTGGTGCACGGCTGATTGGTGTAGGTCCGGAGAGATCCAAGGCTCGGAGAGATACAAGGCGTTCGATTCAGGGCTTATTGGTGCACAAAATTGGTGGTGCACGGCTGCGCTCCCACCAAATTTGTGGAATCTGGTATGAAAATATACCAGTTGGCAACGCTGGCGTGGTACATAACAGACTATAAACGGAGCTTAGCTGACGTCACCCGCCCGTGAGCTAAGTGTCACCTGACACTAGTTAGGTGTGAGTCATCGAGGCGATCATGGCCGACTTGGGCCCAGCACCTGATAACGGTCGCAAGTTCGCAACGAATAAATCTTGAATACTAAATTTATTTGTTGAAATTCCGTCGATAACAAGCTTTATCAGTGGATATGGTTTTGTTTTGCACAGTTAGCATATTGCGTGCGCTGAAAATTTTGTTAATACATAAGTAGGATACATAAAATGTTAAACTACATGTGGGTAGTGGAGTGGGATATTCTTAACAAGCCAACAGTTCAAACCATTAGAGTGGTGGAAATTAGTGGTTTTATATTATTTTTTTCAGTCAGGAAGTGGACTTTCTCTGAGAAGGCAGAATTGCACAGTCCGGTTTATTTTGGTTAGTTCAAGAATAGTAATGTCCAATTTGACGAGTATCATGTTTTAAATTAAATTTTGGATGCTTGAGTAAAGTTGAGCTTTATTTGACCTAATTCTTATAAACACTTGTTTCTTATATGACTCTCCATGTAAAACAGTCGCGGTTTAGCTGTGTCACATGACAGACGTGCGTATTGCGCGGGCTCAAAACTGGCCTTGCGCTATGCCGATATACTACTATTTATGCACTTTGCAGTGAAGCCTTTCAGCAAAAAGAATTTAGTGAAGTCAGTGAAAGAGCATGCGAATAAAGAGTGGAAGTAAAATGAAAAGTGTTTCCCTGTTTTTTCTTGTGAAGAAACGAGGGTAAGCTTGTGAGGGCACAGTGCTGCACGCTTGGCTTTCAGTTGGGTCTAAATATCTTGAGCAGGCTCTGTCACCTTTGTTCTGCCTCACCGTCTACCTTCACCCTATCCCTCCCTCTCTCACCGGCCTGTCGCGTCGTTCCCTTGACTCCCCTAGCTCACCCGTGTCTTTCTCTCGCCAGCTACAGTTGCTACTTCAGCTGAGGCTCAGCTGTTCCGCCAGTCCAAATTTTCGAGGGAACTTTACTATACTCAACTCAACTCAGTTGTGAAGTTTTCTCCGTTCAAAAGGTCTAGTTGTGCATTTTACAATGGGTGGAGAGAAAATTAAAAAGATAGTCGAAAAGCCCTCTACGGCCTCTAGAAAGAAATGAAACCAAATCAGCCCAGCTGGAGACGAAAGTTTGCAAGTACTGCAAAGTGATCTTTCTGAGCGATGTCTAGACGGTCACCTGTGAACGATGCGAAGATCTCATTTGTATTAGCTGTTCGAAATTGAGCTCTAAGGAGTACTCATTTCTCAAGAAATCAAAATTACTGCATTGGTTTTGCCGTGATTGCGAAAAACCAACTCTTGGTGCTCGAAAAAGAGAGGAGTCGGTGGAAGAGCACGGCAATGAGGCGAAATTGTTGAATGATGTAGTAAACTCCTTGAGCTAGATGGTGCGCCTGCTGAGTGAAAAATTGAGCTCGCTATGCAATGAGCTGACTGAAGTAAAGGCTCAGCTGAAAAATACGGAAGAAATGGAAATAAAGAACAAGAGAGCTGATTTCTCTGAAGTCGCTAGGGAAAGCTCACGTGAATTCCTTGATAGAGAACGTAGGAAGTCCAACGTGGTTTGGTATTCCCGAAAGTACCGCATCTGATGCGAAGGACCGAGTGATGGATGGCACGGCATATGTTGCAGATTGTTGCAGCACGGTACTCAACACACCGATTGATGTTACATCGTGCAAGAGGCTACGCTCGAAGGATGCTTATGCCAACACCTGCAGACCTCTTTTGGTGACTGTAAAGGATCCTGCTCAGGTCTGGAGCGTGCTGAAAACTGCGAGAAAGCTTGGAGAATCCGCTGATTACAAGTCAGTTATTGCAAAGAAAGATTCCACCCCTTTAGAGAAGTCGGTTTTTCGCAAGAAGTGTCAGGAGAGAATCAGGCGGAAAGGCACGGAAAATCAGGTCAATCACTTCCAAGCTGCCAAGACAACACCGGCCGCTCACGGTCAGTCAGAGGAGATAGAAGACAAGTAATAGTAGGAATGATGCCCGTAGATCAAGACCTGTAAGTTTTAAAATGTTTTTACACGAACTCGAATTCAGTTTTGAACAAAAAAAGTGAACTGTTAACTGTGATCGCAAACGAGTGTATAGACATTATTTGTATTACAGAAACACTCCCTAAAAATCACTGGGGAAAATTGTATCTGTTGAATTTTAGCTGCCAGGTTTTGATTGTTTTCATAACTTAAATGAAGAGCAGCGCTGTAGAAGTGTAGCTCTGCGGGTTTGAACCTCATATGGGGCCCAGGAAGTTAATTTATCTGCAGAGCATCAATCAGGTAGAGAATCAGTGTGGTATGAACTTATTCTAAAAGACAAGGATAGCCTCCTCATAGGGGTCATTTATAGATCACCTAACAGCTCCTCTGATAACAATAAAGTACTAAACAGCCTTCTACCGAGCATGACTTTCAGCAGGTCGCATACGTTGATCGTTGGTGACTTTAACCATCCAGAAATAGACTGGGCAGATGAATCTTCTCTTGGGCCTATTTTGTTCGTTGCGTTTATAAATGATCTGCCAGAAGTAGTGTCCAGCGTATGCTCCATGTATGCCGACAACACAAAAGTTTATAATACACTGTAGGATGCGTCAAATGAAGCGCAATTGCAAGATGATCTTGACAGTTTAGTTAACTGGGCTGACAGGTGGCAGCTGCGGTGTAAGGCTGACAAGTGTAAAGTACTTCACCTCGGGAAGAACAATGAATAGACGCAAACTAACACATCCAACAAACTTCTTGGTCTAATCATTCGTTCTTACGAGTTCCTAGAAGCAGAAGCGATGAAGCAGTTGTTTGTTGCTGTCGTGCGCCCGAATCTAGAGTTTGGAAACGTTGTTTGGTCACCGAGATTTGAAAAGGACAAAAATTTAATAGAGAATGTTCAAAGACGTGCAACAAGGATAATTCCAGGCTTGAAGGGCAAGTTCTATGAAGATTAAAGATTATGAAGCTTCCAAGCCTCAGTTATCGACGTCTGAGTGGGGACCTCATTGAAGTATACAAGGATACTCATGGTTTATATAGGGTCCCCGAAGGATTACTAGAATTTGAAACAAGAACCAACACCAGGGGCCGCGGCTATAAATTAAAAAACTGCGCTGCAACTTGTCCACGAGTCAACATTTCTTCTCGCTTCGAATCACCGACATATGGAACTGCTTCCCTCAGGAGGCCAGCAGGCCTACTCTTTAGCGCCGACATCACTATGTTATGTTATACATAAATTAACTTCCTTCTGAACATTCTAAGACACTCACTTAAATGGTTACAAAAACCAAGTATCATCAACAGCACACGGCACGAGTGACATGAGTTGCCGCTGAGCTCTTGGATTCCGACGAAAACTATAAGACAAATATTTTTAGGTTGCAGAGCATCTTAAAGACTTGTTAAATTATTGAATGTTAAATATTTGGAAAAATTTCCAGATGGTACTTACGTTATTAAATCTTAGAGATACATCGTTTGTCTTTTGAAGCGTGGTAAATTTATAAATGTGACAACTGACAGCTCATGCGATTGCCTGTAACCTCTATGTAAAACAATTGATATTAAAACTAGTCGATTTTCAACAGATACAACTATAACTTGGAGCTAACCTGATTTATTAAAATTAATGCACTTAGCTAAAGTAATGACTTTCAGATGTAAACAGATGCATAATTTGCAAATGGTTTTTGTTCGATCTATCCGATGAATGAAATATTTATTCAATTCCTTAATGTGTTTACATGCTGTGAACACCAAACCTGCAGCGACATGAATCTCATCGTATGTGAAGAGCCGAAACCGGCTACGCACATACAATGAACGCACAAACTCAGTCATTATCATCGCAAGGATTCATCCTTTGTCGAAACTTGAAAAGCTGAACGAGTTGATCGTAGCTGGGAAATTGGTGAGTTTTGCTAGTTATAAAAAACGAAATAAGTAGTTTGTAAATTATTTATCGTTTTTATACATGCCATTAAAGCTTGAAGCATGTCTTATTTCATCATATAATATTGCTTTTTTTTAATCGATATAATAGTCGTGCACGCGCCCTTTTCATTATGAAAAAACTGTCGTTATAGGCCTTTGAATGTTCGACCTTGAATGGCCCCTTCTAAAGGGGGAAAATATTCCTTTAGAAGGCACTTAGTGCCTTCTAAAGCCATTCGGACAGCCCGCCACAGAGATTCCTTACGACTGCTGACGACGCCACAACTTCACTTGGGCTACCGCTTTAGCTGCACTATGAACTGAGACTATCAGTGTGCTTCTCGTTGGGGGTGGCGGGTTGGTCGCTCCATCGGTGAAGCTGAGTGTTGGGGTAATTTGTCGTTCCGGTCAGTTTCCATTATGAATAACTGTCACCACTTCATTACTCTTAAACCAATCAACATAACTCTCCTCGTCTTCCAATTGCGCGCACACATATCCGAGTTTTAACAATTTATTAAAGTCTCTAATTTTAAGATATCATACAATTTTAAGGACGTACAATTTTTAGAACGCAGCTACTAGACCGATAGATTCATTTCAGACTTTTACTGCAATTTCTAGACCCTAAGATTCAGCTTGTTCTAGTTTTCTACAAATATATTTGCTGCAAATATTTTAATCATACGTCATTTGTTGACAGGTTGTGCGGCACAAAGCTTTTAGCGAGTTAGTTTCCCTGTACTACCAGGCTGGCCAGGTAAGCTCTTGCTCCCGATTCAGAGGACTTCCACCGGGCAGCAGCTCGAACCAATTCACTTATTTTTCGCAAGATTTGTGTGTTCTCCTGAGCACAATTGTGAGTTTACAAAGTTAATATTTTTAAGAAGTTTTATTTCCATTACTATGGAAATAAAATATTTTTTTTTTTATTTTTCTGTAATTTTCAGAGCGGTGTAAACCCGGCAACGTGTAAAACAATCACAATGATACTTCATATTTTTACTTGGACTCTAAATTAATGATGTTTGAAACGTACAAAGGCAAACTGAATTCGGTTACTGCTTCCTCGATCAGACTCTATGAAGAATTACATGTTTCTACTCCAACAAATTGCCCAGCAACAGCATGGAGAAAAGTTTTTATCAAGCCCCGTGTAAAAATGTAACTTCGCGAAATTGATAACCCGTGATCTACGTTCTAAGCGCCAGCGTGAACAGCATTTAGTTCAGAAACCCAAACAATGCATGTCTGGGTTTCTTCTTCTTCGACTAACTTCTTCTTCATGCGTGCGTTTCAAAACTCGTGCATTGTGTGTACGTCAACATGCGTGCGTTACGTTATCTTCAATGCGCTTCAGATACGCGCGCCCCTCGGTCGCCCTCCGACCGCCAGAGAATATATCGGATTCTAATCAGGCGCTCATTTTGCTCGGAAAAACATAGCGTAAAGCGGACATAAAGCCACTAATTTACTTGCTGGGTGACCGTACGGCGTCCCTGCAACAGTAGCTGATTAGACCTAATATTTGTTATCTATAGTTTCTACTGCTGCAAAGTACCGTCATCAACATGTCCATTGATTGCTTATTATCCGCGGGCATCAGAGAGGAAATATTATGAACACTCACCCCAACAACGCGACAACCACGACAACCAGCACCACCACGACAATGATGGCAATGACGATGTTGAGCGGTCCTGCATGTGATAGTGATGGAGAGGCTCCTGGTGATGGGGATGTAGAGGCTCCTGGTGATGGGGATGTAGAGGCTCCTGGTGATGGGGATGTAGAAGCTCCTGGTAATGTAGTGGATTCTGTTCAACCGAAAAGAATTGGAAGTAAATAATAAATCTGAATGAATCCATTAGCATAAATTTTGCATCGACATGAATTATTTATTCATCAACATGAACCATAGTCTAACATTAATTATCGATTCGTCACATACCTTGAAACACAACTTGTTTATTCATCGATAAAAATCATGCAATAATGATAACGCCAAATATGCAGGGCTGGTAAATAAAACATACCTTGCGAAACTCCGAAATAAACCTTGCGAAACTCCACTTAACAGGAACAAAAATACGGAACATCCCGTAATATTCTTCATGGTCACCGTGATTCCAAACTTTAAGGCCACCACAAGTGACACGTCGTCTTATATTAGCAGATCGCTGGCATGTAAACTATGTCTTAGTAGTATATATAGTATATATATATAGTAGAGGGCCTATCATCACAGTTTGCATAAACGGCCTCATAGGTTAAATAAAATTTATCCCTGAATAAAATTTACCTACACTTACCCCGATTGACCGGGACTTACCCAAGAGCGAGTGTCACGATAGAAATACTTCGTTGGAATATATAATTGTTTTAAATTTTGAAATACTTTCCAGAACCTGGGTGCTCATCTTTATTGATCAACACAAAACTATATGGTACATATACATTTCATTACACAGTTCTTTAAACTGTGCAAAGGGCATATCGCAGGGCAATGTAACCACTGTGAATATTCGTCATATAGATGAAAGGTAACTCGAATAAAATTAATAAATTCAAATTCGTTCTAATGGTTTGTTTTTGTAATATGTGATAGTTTGGGGATAAGTAAATTGAACTACAGTCATCATGTCTGCCACGGGTTTAAAAACTATCAGCAGGATTCAGATTCTTTTCCGTAGCAATATCATCAAAAATGAACAAACTTGCTTATGAGGATCTATCCCAGCAGGCATTCGGTGGTTGAATCGACGTCGAAACAACTACCTATTGCGACATTGAGATCAGGGAGAAGTGAGGTTAGAATGAAAATTGGAGCAACATCTTCCATGCAACGTCGTACCGACGTTACAATGCAACGTTGAATCAATATTGCTGCTATGACGTTGCTGCAACGTTGAATTCTCTGGTAAAGTTGACGTTGAACCAACCTCTTTTTCGATCGCAGCAGGATTCGAACCGGGATCGCTGGAGACCGCGTGACGCCTTAACAACTTTGACCACGGTAGCTCGCGTGCATGAACAATAAAAATAAGCTTAAGAATTGTGCAACTCGTCGAAAATTGAACTGCATTCTCTAGCCATTAATCGTACACATATATATGTGTATATCATTCAATGTTGGTGTGATAACATTAGATCCATGCTGGTTAATAGATCCATGCTGGTAAACAATCAACGTATCGATATCGACCATTTTTCAACGTTTAAATAAGGTTGTCCGTTCTAGTTTTGGTTAGATTTCGACGTTGATTGGACGTTTAATTTTGGCTGTTCAGCATTTCAACCTGAAATCAATAGATTTAACGTTTAAAAATTAGTAAACATTCAACGTATTAATATCGACGTTATTTCAACGTTGAAATGAGGTTGTTCTACGTCCCTTCTAGTGTTGGTCAGATTTCAACGTTGATGAGGTTAAATTTTGGTTGCTCAATATTTCAGCCTAAAATCAACCATAATCAACGTTGTTTCAACGTCAGATGCCTGCTGGGATGTCACTTGGGTCAGGGACAGAAGCAGTATGCTCAAAGTATTCGATTGCCCATTTTTTACGTCTTTTAGATAAGTTTTCAAGATATTCATAAATATTGCCATTGCCATTATTATATTATATAATTATATACAATAATATAATTATATAATTGCATTTATTATATCCCTTATCGAAAGCGTTCTTCAACAACGTATATTCAGGCTGATGAGTTGACTTGCTTTAAAGGAGAAGATTGCTGAATTCAATAAAGCTCTCCAACAGCAACTTCAGTACCAATGAGGTTTTTCCGCAGTTCGATCTCCCAATTATGAGACACCTCAAACTTGGAAAAGGAAATACAAAAGGGTTCTTCTGTTTATTTTTATTATCGTCCTTCCACTTATAGAGCATTTCTTAAACTTTTGTTTCTAAAACATTTTCAATGTTTGTCCTAATATATTCACTTAAATTAAAAGACCTTTTATTTTGGTGGAGAGATGGTTAATATTATCGCGGATATTATCAACATCAATCTGCTGTTTATCAATATTTCCAGAATTGAACACCACCTCTCTTTGGACATCTGTTATTGCGCTTTCCATTTATATACGATGAATTACATAAAGCTTTTTTCTCCTCACAGTCTGCCTCGAATAACAGTAGCTTGTAAATGAACTACCCTCTATTAACTTTAATTTACTTCCGTCAAAAATCATTTCATATTTGCGAATATTTTTAATAAGTTCATCACACTTGACTAGATGAAATGAATTTTCTAAACCGAAGCGCAAATACATAAAGTAGAGAGAATTGACAATCTTTTGCTTATCAATTATTTCACATGGTACATTAGCTCCAGTTTTTATTAACCAAGACTATATTTGATGAATTTGTAAACTTTGTTTAATATTTATCTTTTCCCGAAATAACAGTAGAGTTTTCATCACTAGCGAACGCTTCTCGCAAGATTGATTTCGTTCTAAATTTTTGCAATTCGTTCTGAGAACTCATCTTTCATTCTCTCAACATTTGCTACTTCATTCATGTTGATATCTACCCTTGTTTCAACACCATCAATAAATGCCCTCAATTCAACATAATTCCCCTGTAGTAACGATACTTTTTCGTCAAAAGATTTCAAATTATTCATTTGTTTTAGCAATTTTGATCTTAATTCAGTCATTTCCTGAGTTACTTTTGGACCAAAATTTCCCAGTTCTGTTATTACTTCAATCATTTTTAAGTAAATATTTTGTCAAGATTTTCTAATTCTGTCACTTCCCTGAGTTACTTTTCCATCAAGAGTTTCTACTATTGATTTTACTGCAGGCAATTTTTTCTCGATAAAGTTGATATGCACCATGACACCCTACCTTACTACATCTATTTTTTATTGGTCATTTCTGAATCCATTACATGAAAATCTGGGACTTTTGCAACTTCCCTGTCGACGTAAGTTCTACATGCGGCATCATTTTCCTCAATTGGACAGGAGATATTTGCAAGTGTCCGATTATTTAGATAATTTTTTTTTCAGCGTCAAGGTATCGAAAGCCAATACCTGGATGACCTCTCAGATGTGATATGGGTGTACTATTAATTCCTGTTCCAATTATATTAACACCAGTCATTTTAGTAAGTAAAACTTCTAAAGCCAACAAACTCTCCCCAATTCGAGAAGCTACAAGATTATTTATATGAACAGAAAATAATTTGTTCAGTTTTATGTTTTTATCAATTCCATTTGCAGCATCAATTCTAGTTGATTAATTTCATTCTCATTTGATACAACATGTCTAGAAAACTCATGAAATATATTTTTAAATCCTTCATCTCTTTAGTAATATTTCCATCTATGTCAGCGAAACTGACTCCGCTCGTAGCTCCATGATTTGTTCTACATAAGATAATTAATTTAAACTAATTTTGCATTAATTAATTAATTAATTTAGCTAATTAATTATCTAATTATTCTGCATTAATTGAAGCTTCAGCATAAGATACTTTTCCATCAATTTGTAACTCGAGGTTATGAATTCGCAAACCTCAAGTTTGAAGTTTTTCATTTACTAAATCTTCAAATGCCAATTGTATTATGTGAATCTCCTCATCAGCTTTTAATAATTAATTTAAAATTTTCTTCAATACGCAATTCCGAATTACCAAATTTAACTGCTTATTATTTATTTTCTCATCAAATTATTTGATTAGTTTTGCATTAATATCCATTTTTATATTTTTTATTCGTCATTGAGCGCTAACTGAAAACTAATGATTTTCTGGTCAACTTGTTTAATTTTTTTTATTCAGTATGCAATTTCAAATACTTGACTTTGTCATCAAAAGCTGACAGTGAACTACTATTTTCCTCATCAAATGTTTTGAGTGTTTTTTTTCGGAAAAATCGATCTTGAACTCTAAAATTTTATATCTATCTTCAAGTGTAGACTCCACAAATTTTAAACCTAAATAAGTATTGTAAAATTCAACTTGCAAGTATGCTCTCGGTGCTTTAAGAAATTGAATTGAATTTAGAAATTTAATTTCGAAGAGTTTCAATTAAAGTTTTCATACTCTAAGGGAATTATTTCGATTTGACACTTTCTTTCCTCACCATCTATGCAAGTTGATGAAAGATTCAAATTATTTGCATAACAAGTAATATTCTACATTTTATGAATAAATAAAAACTAAGCAATTTTAATATCCATTCGTGTAAAAATCTGATTGGATGGAATCAAATCTCTCATTCTCTAGTCATTTTAACATTTATAAACATAAGTGTACACAAATTACATCCCCATTTTTCTACATCCCCTCTTTTTATAGATGCCTATTATGTTGATCAGTTTTAAATCAAAAAGAATCGGACGTCAGTGCGATGTTGCAGGATCGACTCTGTAGTGCGGAATAGTGGCTCTCGATAGGATCACTCGATCTGCGCCACCATACTAAAAAGGTGTGTACTGCGCACTGTATCATTTGAAATTTTTAAATAGGAACAATTAATATCGTTCTGCTTTATGGTGACCTGGAATATATTAGTGTGATAAGCAACCTGTATAGCTATAGAACTGATGAGGTCTTTTTAGTTTCTATGATGTAGTTTTAGACATGAACCATTGTGTACATTTAGTGTCTGTAACAGTTTAATATCTCATACAGAGAAACCTTCGAAGTCTTGACCTGACTTCAACCTACTAACGCTCTATTAACTTTGTCGTAGTTTAATGAAAGTTTCATGTTTGATATTCTTTATACTCCTGTCGGTAACTTTGTGTGTAACTGCAAGAAGTGTGCAAGGGGTGCAACTGCAAGGGTGTAACTGCAAGGTGGTTGGGTGATGATAGTCTTTTGATAGTAATTTTGCTCATCTGCAACTTTATATTGGTTATTTGGATATTTATCACTAGTTTTAAACAGAGCATTTGCATCGTCACCTCTTCTTAGAGTCAAGTCATGCTTGACTAAATAAAACACTGTCAAAATTTTCACAGAACCCGAAAATATGTTTAACGAGAATTATAGTATTAAAATGACTACTAGCCTGCCAAACAGTAATCACTGAGTATCAACAGTATAAATTCTATATGTGTATAAATCTATTCCCACAGATCTACACAGCGCCCACCTTGTTGAGGCAATGAACCACTTTTGCTGTACCTATTGTAGTTTTTCTTCTAAATTTCACTCACTTTTACTTTATCATTACTCCAAGGAACATGAAAATAAACATGCTTTTTCGCAAAATTGTCAAATAAATGGATGCTTCAACCAGTATTCTGAGGTCAATTACCTTAGAAAGCATATTGTTAGAGCTCATCCAGATTTTTGCAAGAAGAAACAACAATATATCGACAATGAATCTTGTAAACTCTCTCAGACAAGCTCTGTAGATATAAATGACCCAGGAGCAGGAGATTTGAATTTATCAATGGAGAAGCGATTCTGAAGAGTCTTTCAAGCAATATACAAAAAATTATGAAAATGATCTCACTTCTACTCAAGTTCATCTTCGAGATTGAGAGTCAATGAGTAATCCAAGAATTGCAACACAGTGATAATAAAGTTTGAAGAATTCATAGATGGCTGCATTGAAGGCACTAAAGCTGCATTGAGCAGGAGCAGTAATCCTGACTTGGACAAAGAATGTATTTTGGAGCCGCTCAATTGTTTGAAAAATTCTCTAAATGAATCTCTGTGCCCGGCAGAATCTTAAATCACATGTCCCTATCCCAACTTACCAGTGCTCTAAAGTCTTTTAATTAGGCCATTTTTCTCTGTGAGATAGCTTTTGAACCTCCTCTAACAAGCATACTCACATAATTAAAAATATAAACATATCAGAATAAAAATATCTGGTTAAGATGAAAGTGAAATTCTGAATGTCTCAAAACTCAAGCTCATTTGAAAAATTCCTGTTCTGAAAATTTTCTTGGTAATGGTTTTTGATGAAGAATTCAAAGAACGCTTTCTCATTGATGACTTAGAAGAAGCCCTTGATAAAGGAATCATCAAATTGGAGGAAAGAGAAGAATTTGATGGTAATGCGTGAGTAAATAATGACCACTTGCATTTTATATTTAATTTAAATTTCCTGGAAATTTTGAAAATTCTTCCAATGTTATCAATTGTTGCAAGAGACTGTCATGTGAAAGATGCAATCATGACGTTTGGGGGATGTCTATGATAATTCAGCATTGGATTTATTTATGTTACATATATATTTTCTATTGGCTCATTTATCATGTGTTTTGCAGTCTAGACTTAATTTTGAAAGACAAGTGTTTGCAGTATAGACTGTGCCCTGCAAGACTTATCAATTAATGTAGACTGTGATAATGTAGAATGTGTTTTTTTCATGAGCTGGCCTCTCATGTGTGCCTGAAACTGAAAGAACATGCCTGGTTTACAAAAATGAGATAAAAATGCTTACCTGCTTAATTTCCTGCCAAAAACTTGCATTAACATGAATAATTCATGTACTAGTCTGAATGTGAACATGAATTCATATTCCAGGAGCTTCTTAATTGTTGGGACCTCCAACACTTCCATGGTGCAACAGTCTGGTATCGCCAATAAAGATTTTAAACAATCTACTGCACCGCATCCACAAGACCATTCCAATACAGGGAACTTCGAAGACAAATTACATCTTCACGATCTTTCTACCTCCAAGACTCATTTGGAACATGGTAGTATTAACTCTATCAATCCGGTCCATCTAAAGCTCACTGTGGGCAAGAAAGCATGTCCAGTGGAAGACAAACTATTCTGACTGCACATCAAAGAATTCTTGTCAGTATTCGTACGAGGCAGTAACTTATTTTAAAACGTAAGTAACTTTATGAACTAGTAAATTTTTTTTTGTGAACACCTTCAAGTCACACATGAAAGATTTGCTGCAGGAAAGTACAGTATAATTAGTTGAATTTGTTTAAGACGAATTTTCTGTTCATTGCAGTGATATGCAGAACACTTTATTAAATATTTTTGTTTACTTTATTCTGGTGTAACCAGAATTGGCAACTCTTCTGCCTCCTATGTAGGGTCCGCCATATTTATGGCTAGGTATGTTTTTCTTATTTCTCAATGAAACAAACAGGTGAATTATTTTTTATTAGAAGAGCTAATAGCCAAGAACTACCCAAAAAATTCTCAAACATTTATTCTTATGACCACCCTAATTTTTTTATGACGCCTACCACCTAGGCTGGAAAGCTTCACAGGAGACTCGGAGCATTTCTTGAGGAATCAAGTCCCATTCTCGTTCCAATTTAGACTTCAAACTATCCAAAGAATCATGAGGTGTTCTGCAGACCCTACTCTTTAAAATAGCCCACACAGAAAAATCGAGAGGATCAGGGCTTCTTGAGGGCCATTCATTTCTGCTAGTGAACGCTGGTATGTGACCTTGAATCCAGTTCTGGGTCATGTTTGAACCGTGTGATGTGAATATTTCCTTGCTGCTTAAGTGACATACTTGTTCCAACGTGCAGGTATCCCACTCCGTGGCAGTACAAGTCTTACAGGCCTAAAATCAGGGTTGCAGCAGGTTTCTGTTTACTCCGTTTACTCACATGGGACAAGTATTTGAAATGAAAAAGTTTCGTTAAAAATTCCTAGCTTGCCGACAGAGACTATAATATTATCAGGAGAAGCATATATTTTTGTGCCCTAAGGATTTTCTGTAAATTATCAAAAATTTTACAGGACGGTGGAAGCTTTCGTAACTTGTATCATGTATTGACTGCTTTCTTCAAGGTATCGTGTATTTACCTAGATATGTTGTTCTCATAACAATTAATAATGCTGATTCCCTACATCCTAATGTATTTTTTTTTACTTTTAGACCAATTTTTTTATTATAATTTTCGCATCTTCGGTTATCTTGCCTAGCATTACTTCAGTACCTTGACAGCCGATAATTAAGACATTCATCGACCATTCAAACATATTTTGAATAATAATTGGGATTTTTTATACTATTTGGATGCTATTTGGCTTCAATGATGTGGCTGAAACGTATTTTAAATTAAACCATAAATTATCAGAAGAGCTAGCGGGATGGTTAAGCAAATAAAAAATCCCATGTGTTTTGCAGCCTTCCCCACAATAATGCTCACTGCTAATTCATCTTTCACCATTGAAAATTCATTGCTCGATTTTTTTTCAACAGAATATGACTTGAACGAGGTGGCTATATATGTCCTTGCTCCCTAAACTGATGAGGGAGCCACTTCAATCTTGCCCTGCCGGTAAGAATCCTTGACAAATAAATGTTGGTGCTTTAAAGGGGTTTAACTTACTATTTCCGACTTGTGAAGAGTTACCTTTTCTCGATTATGAAGTGCTGTTTATACTTAGAGCATTGTAGAATGTCCATTAATACATTGTACTAAATACGCTTGTCAGAAAAAGATTTTATCATATTTATTTTTTGTGCAGGAATGTGCATGGGAAGGAGCCAATGCTGATTCTTGATGTAGTCGATTGAGTGGTCACAAGGTAAGTCATAGCAGAAGACATGGTACTGTGTGAGATATGTAGCTACAGTCAGGGGTTATGTGTTCTCTTTGCTTCCTGCTATGCGTTCAATACGCATTTCAACAAAATACATTCAAAATACATTAAATTTTATTTTAAAAGTTTTGATTGGGTTGGATGGAAAAAAGCTATCTCCTTTCATTTAGGCAATTCTAAAAAAATTGAATGAAAAGTGTAACTAGCTTCAAGTGACCCGAGACTAATGCCAAACACCGCCACCAACACATTGTCTCAATTGTTCGTGACGACAGTGTTTTAGTGACGATAATTCATTACTTGCCGACGTAGTTGTGTTCTTTGCGGCCTAATATTCCTGCATGATTAATTGTTTGTCTTATTCTATGTTTGTCTTATTTTATGTTCTTCTAATGTTATGTTTGTCTTATGTTATATTTGTCTTATGTAATGTTTGTCTTATGTTATGATTGTCTTATTATATGTTTGTCTTATATTTTGTTTGTCTTATTTCATGTTTGTCTTATGTTATGTTTGTCTTATTTTATGTTTGTCTTATTTCATGTTTGTCTTATGTTATGTTTGTCTTATTTTATGTTTGTCTTATTTTATGGTTGTCTTATTTTATGTTTGTCTTTTGTTATGTTGGTCTTATTTTATGTTCGTCTTATTGTATGCTTGTCTTATGTTATGTTTGTCTTATTTTATGTTTGTCTCATTTTGTGTTTGTCTTATTTTATGTTCGTCTTATTTTATGTTTATCTTATTTTATGTTCGTATTATTTTATGTTCGTCTTATTGTATGCTTGTCTTATGTTATGTTTGTCTTATTTTATGTTTATCTTATTTTATGTTTGCCTTATTTTATGTTAGTCTTACTCCATGTTTGTGTTTGTCTTATTTGTCTTTTGAGTCTTATTTTGTCTTATTTGCTAGCAGCGTCATCGTTTGTTGAATAGTGGACGCAATTCTCATAATGAAGTATTTGTTTGATGAATAGCGGACGCAATTCTTATAATGAAGTATTTGCTTGATGAATAGCGGACGCAATTCTTATAATGAAGTATTTGCTTGATGAATAGTGGACGCAATTCTTATAGTGAAGTATTTGTTTGATGAATAGTGGACGCAATTCTTATA
>NW_025935963.1:0-3888 GCF_000764305.2 Hyalella azteca | reverse complement strand
GCAAATTACGGAGCAGGCAATAAGTCCAGCAGCTATCTCAATCAATCGTCAGTTATGGAAAGATCGGGTTCCAAAGGCCGGATCCCTTGTGAATCAAGTCACGAAAAGTTCAAGAATCGGCAACAGGCCATGGGCCTATGTCTTCAACGCCGACACTTCTATTCTATTCTATTCTATTCTAATTCACCATACTGCAGAGAAGCGCCGGCTGTAATATCACTGAGGCTTCTTCTATTGAGCGCTCATATCTACGCGCTATTAGTAGCTCGAACTAGCGCTAATAGTAGCTTGAATTACGCACTAATAGTAGCTCGAATTCAGCTCCGAAAGTAGCTTGAAATAAGCGCTTCGGCTGGCTGAGTGGCGTTTTACGCGCCTGTGCCAACTCATTTTGAGACAAGCCGGGATAGACACTTTAGTGCGTAGTTTAAACGCAGTGATTTGTTTCAGTGTATGTGTAAAATTTGATCAAAATTTGTGATGTTAAGTGCAGCTGATTTTCGAAATTAGTACGCTTGACATGGAATGACAATTGAGTCTTTTCTTAAAGACCAATCTTTTCTGAGGATGTTATCTATTAGCTTTAAATTTCGTCAATGACACAGTAGAACTGATTTATTGTGAATCTGCTCGCTAGTTTCCTTAACGTCAAGGCGAACTGACCTCCAGAGAGCAATGCAATATGATCCTCTAATTAGTTGATGGACTCATGTGCTCATCTTCAGGGGGAAATGAATCCGCATCTCTGATTCTCCGTAGGTACCCTCGCACTTACTTTCAGTGGGGCAGGCTCTCTGCTCTACGCATACTATAATGCCGAAATAGTGCACACCTCTGGTGAGGCACTTAATTTGAACCTCGCATTCTTCGATAACTAACTCATACTCACTTTCAGTGAGGCAGGCAACCTGCACCTCGCATGCTCTGATGGCGAGCTCGCTATAGACGTGCTCCTTGTGCTAGACGTGCTCCTAGAGCTAGACGTACTGCTAGTGCTAGACGTGCCCCTAGTGCTATAGACGTGCTCCTCGCGCTAGACGTACTGCTGGTAATAGACGTGCTCCTAGTGCTAGGTGTGCTCCTGGAGCTAGATTTGTTCCTAGTGCTGGACGTGCTCCTAATGCTAGACGGACTGCCAGTGTTAGACATGCTCCTCCAGTGATGCAGGCAGCCTGCACCTCACATTCTCTGATAGCGCGTTCGTCAACATCTTCAGTGGGAAAGGGAACCTGCACCTCACATTCTCTGAAGGTGCGCTCGTACTCACCTAAAGTGGGACAGGCAGCCTGCACCTCAGTGTGCCGGATGTCGAGGTTGTAGACAGGGTCCGCGGAGCCGTTCGTTGTGTCGACAAGGACCCGCACAGCGTACCTCCCGCAGGGGACAGCGTTGAAGGCAAGCCCTGCGAGATTATAAGTGACGGCGGGGCGGCGTTTATTTTATAACGATCATAAAAGGCTTTAACCGTGGGGGCATAATTGTGTTGTCATACCTAGCTTATTTTCGTCTTCATTTAATGGCACACCTGGTAACTGACGAGGCAAAAAAGAACATTTGCAATGATGAATAAGAGATGTGTTAACAGGTCCATGCAAATTTTCCCTTGCCTTGGAAAATAACTGTGAATTATGTATAGATGAATTATATTAGTATTCTTCTAATAATTGACAATTATATGTCACAAAATTCTTAGTCGTAGAAAGTTACACAGATTTAAAATTTAGTGTCTTGAGTCATAAAGCACATGTATACCTTGTAGAGATTTTTATGAAGGTCTTATCATCTAAGCATGACTGCTTAAACTTTTCTCCAGTCATATATACGAAAATCATTTGCTTATCACAAGGCCGATCTTAATATTTATTATGAATTTTTGAAGATTTTTTCAAACTGAATCTTTTGCGGTTCACCAGTTTATGAAGAAAATTTTACATGATAATCGCTGTTCAATTAGCCGCCACGAGGCACATCGCCACGCAGGACTCACCTGCACCGAAATGAGACTTGCTACCGACCGTCTGCCACGCGGTGGTCGAGTAACTCAAGTCCTGCACCTGCAGCAGATACCTGGTGGCAGGTACATGGGGTCAAAGATCGTTGTTACTTGAAACATGGCAGGAACTTTACTTCGTAGCTAATTTATGGCTGCTAACGTAGTAAGCGTTATATTAGGCACTAGATGCACTAGATCGATAAAATAAGTTTCTGTAAACAAATTGTTGATGCAATTTCAGCATTCGTTATGTTTAAACTGCGAACATCAGCCTGCACCTCACATTCTCTGATGGCACGCTCGTACTCACCTACAGTGGGGCAGGGAGCCTGCACCTCAGTCTGCCGGATGCCGAGGTTGTAGTCAGGGTCCGCTGAGCCGTTCGTTGTGTCGACAAGGACCCGAACAGCGTACCTCCCGCAGGGGACAGCGTTGAAGGCAAGCCCTGCGAGATTATAACGACCATAGAAAAGCTTTAACCGTGGGGGCAAAATTGTGTTGTCATACCAGGCTTCTTTTCGTCTTCATTTACAGGCACACTTGGTAACTGACGAGGCAAAAAAGAACATTTGCAATGATGAATGAGAGATGCGTTAACAGGTCTATGCAAATTTTCCCTTGCCTCGGAACAAAGCTATCAATTATGTATAGATGAATTATATTAGTTGTCTTCTAATAATTGACAACTATATGTCATAAAATTTTTAGTCGTAGAAAGTTTCACAGATTCAAAATTTCACTGACATGAGTCATAAAGCACAGGTATATATTGTAGAGATTTTTATGAAGGTCTCATCATCTAAGCAGACTGCTCAATCTTTTCTCCAGTCCTCGTCAACTATCCTCGCAGAACCAATTATTGCACACGAAAAAAAATCACACGAAGATCATAAGCTTATCATGAAGCCGATCCTAATATTTATTATGAAATTGTGAAGATTTTTTCCCACTGAATCTTTTGCGGAACACCAGTTTATGAAGAAATTTTTACATAATAGTTGCCGCTCGATTAGCTGCCACGAGGCACATCGCCACGCAGGACTCACCTCCACCGAAGTGAGACTTGTTACCGACCGTCTGCCACGCGGCGGTCGAGTTACTCAAGTCCTGCACCTGCAGCAGATACCTGATGGCAGGTACATGGGGTCAAAGATGGTTCTTACTTGAAACATGGCAGGAAATTTACTTCGTAGCTAATTTATGGCTCCTAACGTAGTAGGTGTGATATTAAGTAGGTAAATAATATGTTCAATATGTTTAACATTATGTTTAAACAGCGAAAAAAATCATTGAAATGAAAATTTTCGTTCCTCATAGCTGAACATTCGTTGTGACGACTCTAAGTAACTAACGCTCTTTTCATAAGAGATCTATTACGCTTGTAGAGCGAACTCGAAGATGAGAAACAACTGCACCAGGCTATGCAAGGCTTCCTGCGAACCGTTCTAGCGATGTAGAATGTAGAATTTTAAATGCTTGTTTGGAGTGTAGTCATATCTATGAGATCTGAGCCCTACCCTGTTACGTAAGTGTCCGGGTCCAAGACGCCCTCGTCCGCGCTGGGGGACCAGGCCCTTGGCGTCACGGTGCACCAAGTGCTGTTGCAGGACACGGTGGGAGGTGCCCGGAAGCGCGGCAAGTTGCGAGGACGAGGATATGCCTCTAGGGGACGAATATGCCGACAAGTGCACATTAAACTCAGCGAATGATTAGCAATTTAAAATATGCTGTTAGTTCTCATAAATAATATAAACATTATACAGTGAAAAACCCGCACGTTGCATTGACCTTTTGAGGGTATATACTTGCATGTATAGAGCTCATCCTGGGCACATGTCATCGTTATTATCTGATACAGCGCGAGGACGAGGCGCTGCATCGTCACAGCAGGCGGA
>NW_025935962.1:329543-331888 GCF_000764305.2 Hyalella azteca | reverse complement strand
ATTGTGAGTAAATGAATAGGTTTTATTCAGGAGCAATTGGTTAATTTTGTTGGACAAGATTCGGGGTAAATGGTTGTGGTGGTCTATGATTTAAGCTGTTTATGGAAAGTGTGACGGTAGGCCTATTATGCTATCTACTAGTAATTCCTGAGAGATTAATGAAATATCAATTGCATTAGAGAGAAGGCCTGATTTGTTTATCCTGTTTCATCTACCAATAACAGCCTAAGTTTCAATGTTCATAGTAATTTATTCTTTTCTGTTATTTGATTTAGAAATATTTTGAACTATGACTGAAGACCCACTACATGAAGCAATGAAAGTGAAAGCAAAAATAGCAAAGGGTTGCTGATTTGACACAGCAGAAGGACATGGCATATCTTCTTAAATATTCATTCCATTCCAGTTGCTGTTAAACTATGGCACAAAGAAGAACAGAAAGTGTAGTGATAGCACATATGCATGCTTAAAGAGTCCCGTAGAGTGGCCGCCAGCCACGTTAACCCTATGATGGTTCTTAACAATGAAGGCAACTAATAACTCCCCTCCTAAATAAGATACAAGTCTGAAATTTGGAATGGTATTCTGGCTAATTATTTTCAATTAACAGACAGTAAGATAAATTATGCAAACTATGTATTACCACTTTTATCACAAATAAAAATTTTAAACCATACGAGGATCGTAAAATGAGCAACTTTTTCCAGCGCGACAACATCATCTAACATTTTTGTAACACAAGTTAATTTTACTAATTATTCTTCATTGATCTCTACACAGAGCATTTCTGAATTATTCTTTTAGTATTAGGTATTAGTAGACATTATTAGTGGTAAGTGAAAATTCCGTAGATTTAAGCAAGACTGACCCATTTTCATGCCAGGTGTACGCATGACAATGTAGGGGGACCTTCTTTTAAATGAATCATCTATTAATTTATTTACCACTTATGCGCTTAGAATTAGCAAATACGAGTATACTTGAAGGATTTCTAATATATTCACAGACTTATTTAAAAGTCTCAAACCATAATATTCTTTCTACACCAACTGTTCATCACTCTTTAGTAAAGCAAGATCAACTATCAACTTTCATACACGTTTCGATGTTCCCACTAGCTGACTTGGACTTTCACTCAGCGGATCTCAACATTTTCGGGCTAGACCTAGTGTTTTGCGGAAATCTTGTATGTAATAGTATGATGTCACTATTTTAACCATCTGCACATGCGTGGAACTAAGACCGAGCTTAATATAAAGGAAAAAGTTGAGGGGTGTTGGAATTCCCCACAGTGTCAGTCCTGTCAGAATATGGTGTGTTTACCCTAATTTACTCATCCTTCATTTAGTGTTTACTATAATTTATTCATCAAACTGGAATATATTCTATTCAATTCTGTCATTTGGTCAATTTATACCATTAGTAGCTATCTAACAGTCACACCCTGGCATGGCTTCACCCATAACTTCGTAACTCAATTTCTCCACCCACCTGCAATCAAAGTCTCAATTAAATGTTTTATTTCAGGGAGAATAGATCTAATGGTGCTAAAATTTTTTAAATTGGCTTTAAGGAAACTAAATTGCTCCAAACCAAACCAATTAGCTCCATTTTTTACTTTGAGACATAGTGGCTAACCAGAGATTTTTTAGAATCAGTTAATTTTTAATTACCTCATTTACCACAGATTTTAACAGATTTCTTATGTATGATAACTCTGGTATCCAAGATACTTTACTGGTCTAGATAAACGCGGTATATTCCGACACATTAAGGACGCATCGAGAAATGAAAAACTATAAAAAAAATAACCATATGCGTTACTCCAGTTCTGTTTGCTTTATGTGGCTCGCAAAACACCATACTACGCGCCAGCAACAATGAAACGTCACAAAATGTTGCCATATTTATTTAAAAGCCTCTAGAATGCAAACCTACCAAATCCCTATATTCCGACACTGTGTGTGGCAATATTCGGCACGTGGTGAGGCGTATTCCGTCCGCGCTTCAAATTCTACTGATACGTAATGCCGTCATCCACGTGTTCGAATTCCGTTCGCTGTGTGAGGTGTATTGGAATACAACACAGCTTTGAATTAGAACACTAATGAATATTGAACACTACTTAATTACGCATTTGTTACCAACTATTAAGCTTTTAATTAAGCAAATTTTAATTTTTGTACCTAGCTTGGAACGATCTGTGTGTGTCCAATTCAAGTTGTGATGGAATTAGTTTTCATGTGTCTAGATCCATTTCTCAACTTAATCATCTATTAATTTATTTACCACTTGAAATCAGCAAATACAAGTATACTTAAAGGATTCCTAATATATTCACAGAC